>NC_061116.1:43761566-43862623 GCF_002878395.1 Capsicum annuum
AAAAAAGAGAAGGAAACATCTAACTAAATTGATGATTAGTTGATCTCTTCAATCTTGTGTTTCTTGATAGTTGAAAAAGTTCTATTGTTTATGGTAGGGATTTAAAAGTTGCTTGTTTAAGAAGTTCTTTCCGATAAATTACTTTTCCTATTATTTTTGAAATTGACAACAAGTCTGCCAATTTGAACCCAAAAAAATTGACAAAATTGTCACTAAAATCTATCTATTTGTATAGTATTAGTAGAAGTATAATAGAGTCTTAGTTGATCTGGTGTGAATTTTTTTAATAAGAAGTTGATGATTTTTCTCATAGTAGACTTCCAGACTGGATTAAAAGCACTGGTTAAGGCAGGATATGGACCAAAGGTGGCACCATTTGTAAAATCAACAACAGTTGTTAATATAACAAGGAGTAACAGGAGTTAGTCTCCGAACTTCCTAAGATGGCTTGCTGATCGGAGTCTCTCAACTGACGACCGTCTAATACGGTTGGAAAAAGGATATGTTGAGTTTATTCCACTAAAATCATGTATTTATTCCAACTCATGAAACCTTCCCAAGATTAAGGTTCTTGCTTGAAAATTACAGTTATATCAAAGAAGGGAGTACCGTAAGTATCATAGGCATAGTAAGACGCCAAGACAACATGCTAATGATTGTTCCACCACCCGAGCCTATTTCAACTGGCTATCAATGGACACGTTGTATTCTTTCGATCTATGTAGAAGGCCTCATCTCAACCTGTGACGATCTTCAGAACGCTGATGTAATTCCTGTATAGGTATATACTACTAATTTTCGTTACTCTATGAGTCATGACAACACGAGGCTAGCAACCCGCCTTGTTCGGTTCCTATGCAAATATCCAACCTTACGTCCTTGTTTCGTTGGTATAGTTGTTATTTGCAAACATATATTATATATGAACAAGGTACCGTAGACATCAGACTTTTAAAGGCTTCAATCTATTGTTATGAAGGAAGCCTAAAAATTGTACTTGCAGTTCCAATCCTATGTTATAGATGAATCAAAATCTGCTTATATAATAACTTTATAACTTTAAATTTTCTTTACAAATTCAGTTTTCTAAAACAAATATCAAATATAATATAGAATATAACATTTAACCCAAAATGTTGGCCTTCGCCATCTAGTATTAATATGGATGTTCAATACTCTTCTTCATGGTGTGTAGTTAATCTTTCACTGCTATTTATCATTATTGGATATAACTCACACCCCTTAACCTCCCAATAATCATCATGGTTAATGTCATATTTATGATAGTCTTTTGTATATCTCTATGTAACACTATAAATAGAGGCATAAGAGGTGATATTATAGGCACTTGAAATGCTTTTATACCTGGAAGAAATAAAATTATTCTTTTCTCTTGTCTCTCTATATTTCTTGTCTACTTTCTTTCTTCATATTATTATTCTTTTAGCTTAGTTTTAAAGCATATTACTAGCACGAAACTCTAAATAATTGATCATCTCAGTATTTGAAACAAGGCACATGATCTTCAAACTAATATTGTTTTAAGCATCAATACTTTACCTGTTCATTAAAATAAATATGAAATTTAAGTTATATATGTTCTGAAATGGTAAATAAAATAATGATTTAATTTATAAGATAGTCATGATCCGCCAGGCTAATCGATTATTAATGGTTAAATTATTTGTCATTTTCCTTCTGCTTGCCTCATTAATAAGCAAATATATATCAATGAAACTTTGGTAGGGGTAATTGTTCAATCTATTCCTTATTTTTATTTTATTTATTTTTAGTTAAATGCCTACTGATTTATAAAAGGCTTAATTGATAGGATTGAAGCCATATTGGTTGCACATGGAAGAAATGAACAATTCTTATAGTTTTTGAAAGCGTTACTTATGTTAAATATCATATATTAAGTCAAGTTTGTTACAGGTGTATGGCCAAATGTTTTTTTTTTCTTACATTATGATTTGATGCAATTAACAGCTTCAAGATTTATTTGTTGGGATTGATTTAAAATTTATAATAACACATTAGTTTTTGTTTAGTCGTTGCCTATTGCTAACAATTTGTCTAAAGTTTGAAGTGCCACTACTAAACATGACGCAGGTGTTATAAATCAAAACTTTGAAGTGCAAATGTGAAAGTGAATCATAATGGTTGTTTTTATGTTACATTTAATTTAATTTTTCTTTTACTGAAATATTTTACTGGCTTAAGGGTGAAACCCATTACAATTTAGCCTACTATGTCCATGGTTGAGGATAAGATGGTACGTAGATTCAAGTCCTATCGCATTAAAGGATAAGATATTGGGTTAAAGTTCCAATGTAACATAATGACATAATTTAGGGTTCTAGTCTCATTGAATTATAGCTTAATAAGTAAGATATTGGATCTAAGTCTCAACATAATATTTTGATGATATAATGATGACTAAAGAAAAACTAACGTCTCTTGACGGAAAGTCATGAAATCCATCAAATTGTTTTGCTTCATTCTCTTACCTGAAAGTGGTAGTAGTAATAATATGTCTAAAAAAGACAAATAGTTAAATGTATAAATATGGCGTGGAAGGACCAAAAGAAAATCATTATTGTGGTAATTCTAAAAGGAAGAACATTGTGGGTTCTCAAAATAATGCTTCAAAAGGTGAAGGTAATTCACCATCAATTTGATGTGAAAGGTATTGGACACACGGTTATCGTGTAGCCTAATGTTATATGTTTTATAAATTATCCATCGAAATAAAAGAATATAGATGATGGTGCACTTGATCATATAAAGTGATATTGAAGAAGGTCATACTTATATGATAAATGTCAAAGCGTGAAATGAGCTTCTAATAAAATTTAATGAAACATGTATATATGATTATAGTCAATTCCTTCAAGAATTAAAGTTGTGGTAAACATTGTAAATGTTCGACCATTCTTGAAAATGAATGTGTCAAAATATAGAGAGAAAAGTTACTGATAAAAACATGATTATGTGTGGTTGGATAAATACTAAAACTCACCTTTATAGGAGGCTTGAGAGATAAAGAATCTTATTTTGGTATATAAAGGTTATCGATGTTGTAGCATGTGTTATCATGATCTACAAAAGAATAAAAGCAAGAAATGATTCTTGTCTATAAAACTTTTGTCCATGACCAAAATGATATTATGGTGTAGCCAAATGAATTTTCCATTGGTCGCGTACATTTGATACGCCAAAAGAATTTTGTCAAATCTTATGAAAGGCAAAAGTAAAGTAAAAAAATAATCTTACTTATAATGATTTTGGCCAAAAGTAAAAAAATAATCCTACTTATAATGATTTTGGCCATCATAACAGTAGTTTTATCTCTAAAAAATGAGTTCATCATACAATATGGTGTTATGTAACATATGGTGGTACACAAATTTGATAGCTTCGAAAAAGCTAATGCGTTACTATTTGGAGAAATGAAATAATTCATGATATTGAGATTGTAATAACTC
This sequence comes from Capsicum annuum, assembly GCF_002878395.1. Classification (NCBI taxonomy): domain Eukaryota; kingdom Viridiplantae; phylum Streptophyta; class Magnoliopsida; order Solanales; family Solanaceae; genus Capsicum; species Capsicum annuum. Next base: position 43,765,055 of record NC_061116.1, read on the forward strand.
TCCAAAAGAAACTTTTTAAGTTTCAAGAGAATTGAAAATAAAATATTATTATATTGAGATTATAAATAATGAAAAGATTTTACATATTCATATTACTACAATCGAAGCGGATAGTAAATATTTACATAAAAGGGTATCTGTCTTTTTCTCTTGTTTGTAATACACAAATATGAGCATGGTGATGGAATCACATGCTATTGTAAAGTAGGGTCCCGGTGGCGTATATCAGAGCAATTAAGGACATGTATGATGGAGATAAGACCCACGTGAAGGCGGCGGGACGTGATTCAGAGCCATTTTCAGTGTTGACAGGATTGCATCAGGGATCTACTCGTAGTCCGTTTTTGTTTTCTTTGATTATAGAGGTGTTAACGCGGCGTATCCAAGGAGAGATGCCCTGGTGTATGCTTTTTGCGGACCATGTGGTTTTAATTGACGAGACCCGGGGAGGTGTGAATGATAAATTAGAGGTGTGGAGACAGACCCTTGAGTCTAAAGGGTTCAGGTTGAGTAGGAGCAAGACCGAATATTTGGAATGTAAGTTTAATGGCCCGAGGGAGCGGGATAAGGTGGTAGTAAGGTTGGATTCTTAAGTGGTATGTAAGAGAGATAGTTTCAAGAACCTCGGGTCCATGATTCAGGGGAATGGTGAGATTGACGAGGATGCCTCTCACTAGATTGGGGCGAGATGGATGAAGTGGAAGCTCGCCTCGGGGGTGTTGTGTGATAAGAAGGTGCTACCCAAGATTAAAGGAAAATTTTACAGGGTGGCAGTCCGCCCGGCCATGTTGTATGGAGCGGAGTGTTAGCCAATCAATAACTCTCATTTAAAAAATTGAAGGTGGCAGAAATGCAGATGTTACGTTAGATGTATGGTCTTACTAGGGGGATAGGGTTCGGAATGAGACTATCCGGGAAAGGGTTGGAGTGGCTTCGGTGGAGGACAAGATGCAGGAGGTCTGTTTGAGATGGTTCGAACACGTGATGAGGAGGGGCATAGATGCACCAGTTCGTAGGTGTGAAAGGATTGTTTTGGATGATTTCAAATGGGGAAGGGGTAGGCCAAATAAATATTGGAGAGAGGTAATTAGGTGGAACATGGAGCAGTAATAGCTTTCTGAGGACATGACCCTAGATAGGAAGAGATAAAGGATGCGTATTAAGATAGAAGGCTAGTGACTATTAGGGTAGGTAGGGTAGGGAATTACCTGTTTGGTGTATTACTCTTATTAGGCTACCTTGTTGCATGTTGTATTACGAGTGCCTACTATTCTTTGTTTACTTTCCATTGTAGGGGCATTTTTATGTCTTTCCATCTTATTCCATGCATTTTGTATGGTTGTGATTACTTATCTTATCTTGAGGCGGGGGTCTATCGAAAACAGCCTTGCTACTTCTCCGGAGGTAGTGGTATGGACTGTGTACATCTTACCCTCCCCAGACCTCACTATATGGGAATAAACTGGGTTTGTTGTTGTTGTATGTGTGTGTATATATATATATATATATATATATATAAGTTTGGATGACGGATTGGTCATTCCTATTCAAATATGATGCGAAAATAATTGAGAATTCACATAGTTGAATATTGAAGAAATAAAAGATTCTTCAAGAATTTTCATGCCTACTTATTCTCTTGCTAAATTGATTATTATATCAGTTAAGGTTGGGATTGGATATCCTAAATTTTAAAATATTAAGAAAGGTGATATGAGCCCGTTCACCCGTCATGTAGACCGTTTACTAGTATTGGATTTAATAAATGCATCTATGGTTGGTCACATATTCTTTACTATTACAACTTGCATTTGCAAGGTTATTTGCTCAAATTTTAAATTAAGAGTTTGTTTCCAAACTATAAAATATGTTGATAATGATGGTGGATTTAGCGGAAACTCTATATCTCCAATTATAGCTAAATTATTGATTATGAGAATAAATCTCCCACAGTAAATTGATACGAGATGTGTTATTTAAATGTAGCATCGCGTGTATGCAGCAAGCCAATAAAGTTTTTGTATATTGTTGTTCAGGGTCATAAACCAAATAATTTCATCTAAAATTTAAATGTATGATATTTAATTTAATTGCTCCACCATTCACAAATATGGATCCCCAAATAAGGTTGGGGTGAATGCTAGATTTCCTAACACTAGGGAGAGATATGATAAGTAATTGATATAGATGGAATGTATTAACTGGATCCTCGTAAAAAATATGAACTTGAAGTTAAAGAGATAATTCATTTGCAAAATGTTACAAACAATTGCCAAGAGTATTTACTAATCGTATGTTATAATTATACTATATAATCTCCAATGAGGTCATTAAAGGATAGAGTCTATGGCACACCTAAAGTGTGATAGACTAATCGATTTCAAATAGAAACAAGTATTGAAGAAGGAGATAAACAAATGATAAAGATAGTCCTGATAATGAAGCAAGTTCTTTAAAAAAGTATCACAACATAACACTTCATAAAACCTTGACAAAGATTTAGGTACCTAAAAATGATGAAAAGTCACAACTAGACCTCATAGCCACTGAAGAACCACACATGTCAAGGCTTCAAATTTCTAACTCAAACCCATAGATAAGTTCCGAATAAATCAAAATTATTAATGTAAAAGTTCCTTATACCTTTCATAACGCAATCTCATTTAGTATTCTTTTAGCACAAAGATTTTGGAATAGTAACACATACTCTAAACAAAACTCGTGAGAGAAATATTTTATTAAGATAATTTACTTCCAAAGTAGTAAATGCTACAAACTATGCACCTTTTTGTCACGCCCCAAAATGATAGCGACGGAAAAGAACCGTATACACTTACTCTATAGTCATTTTATGACGTACACGAGTTTATAAGATAATAACAGATAGGATTTTCAATAAGCGTTACATAAATACACGAGGGAGTTACATTGACAAAACTATTTAATACTACATGGTGTCCATGAAGCCTATAGTTAATTTAACACACTATACTACAAGTGACTAGTGGGCATTAGGCCCGTCATACCCAATCAGAGACTTGTGCATATAATCAAGAAAATACTAGGCATAAACTGGCTCTAGAGAGAACTGGAGCTCACCAAAATATCAGCTGAAATGACGATAGAGCCTAACATGGACGTCTGCTATCCTGAGGGGTCTAAGCCTACATTAACAAAATATGGTGGGCCCAAAACGTCAGTACATAACCAACATGTACTGGTATGAAAGTAGATAGAATAACAGCTAGAAAAATACAGAAGCTCATATGAGGTAAATGATAAAGTGAAAAACGTATAAGCCAACAAATAACACATATACGAGATGAACTACTAACTTATACACCAACCTTATTAGCGTCATGTATATATAATATTTAGAAAAGCATTCATCATAACATAGGGCCTATGCTTTGCCTAGGTGATGCACTTATCCTGTCGTACAAATTATTACAAGATAACCTTCCGAAGGCAATCTGAGGCAAGTATAAAGCATATGTTGCTCACATACTCATTGATATGATCCCATATGTGTAACTATAATCGCAATCTGTATCCACGTATGCCCCGCCTGAGGGCTCACTATGAGGGTCTACCCGCAGGCCATACATGCATATGTTGGCTCGAGTCAGGGGAAACTTGTACATAACGTTCCCACTAACTTCAAATACAAATGATGCCACAAAGGTGGGTAAGCCCAATGGTTGAGCTCGCTATAGTGGTCTGGTCTCGATCCTATGCACAGAATCACGTCGAGCGATGTGCCAAGCCAAACCTATGTACCCTCCCATCATTAAATTTTTATGAAATAGTGTCTTGGAGGCCTGTAACATATGAATTGCCAAAGTAATCGCTTACCTAACATATACAAGTGCAACTATGCTATTACCATTTACTCTTACTTCTAACGTGCGATATATCTAGGTTGTGGCCTAAAAACTTCAAGAAGAGAAACTTATGGTAGTACGAAAATATCATGGAACTTAATACAAAGGGAAAAATATAGATACTTATAAGCTTGACGGTAGAACGAAGGAATGAAATATAAGGCAATATAAAGATTCTATTCTCGTATTTCACGAGAATTATACTAACATTGACAGGAGGAGGTATATGATGTAGGGCGGTGCCTTAGCGGCGAGGTAAGGCTTAGCTTTACATACCTTAAAGCTTTATTAGCTACGATAGTAATTCAAGCCTCAAGTAATTCAACCCGCGATATTGAAGTCTTTAACCTTCCAACCACTATTTCCTGTTATCCAATACGCAATTCACTAGCTACAAGAATAACATATATGTCTATAAGTAATCCGCAGGAGTATTTAGTAACTTATTCTGATAATCTCCACTTATGCCCGAAATTAATTAAACTTATTAGCAAGAATTCGGAGTAAATTCAAACTCTCCCAACTTATACAATTCAAGGGTAAAATTACCCAATCGATAAAAAAAATTCCCAAAAGCTACTCTTTAAACAAAATTCTCCATTTTCTCCCCCTTTTTCATCCATGAACCCAATTCAAGTAGTAGTGCAAAGATACAAATTAAAATCTCCAAGATACTTATTTATAGTAAAATTCAAGAAAAGGGTAGAAAATTTACCTTCTAAAATCCAACTCCAACTTTAGGTTATTAAAGTCGCCCTTCAAAGATCATTTCAAAATTATCATGAGAATTCTTTCCTCCCTTTCTCTTCCAATGAATTCATGGATACCAAGAGAAGGAGATGAAGTCGAGTAGTACTCCAGCTACCGCCTATGTTTTCTCTTAAGGTTTTTATTTTGATTCTCCAAGTTAATAAGGAAAATAAAAAAAACAAAGGAGTAACTTCACTTTTTGGTCTCCTGGAATTAGTTTCCAGTGAACAAGGAAATAAATGGACCCTTTTGTTTAATACTAGATTGAGGACATCATTAAAAGGGGGTGGACCCCACTACTAGCACACTTAAATTACATAATTAACAATACCCTCAAACTCAAGTCCTCCCCTTAAACGCAACAACATACAAATACTACATATAAATGTTTTCGATTCCAATCACTATCCTTTTGTACCGTAATTATCATTATAAGTCAAAGTTGCACTTAAGTTGTTAACTTAACTCAAAATTCCCTCGAGGTGCTACAATCTCCCCCACTTAGGATCATTCATCCTCGAATGATGCTTAAGGCTTACTTTCCATTTTTCTAAGATCTAAAACACCCACTAAATCATCTACCGAACTTTGATCTCATTTTATCCTTATTCCATCATAAGACTTTAAAAGTTGGCAAACTCTCCAAATTTTCAAAAATTTGGCCTGAGTTTCCTTTGAAAATAGGCCTATCGGATACCTGTCAGCAACCAGAATATATCCAAATATGCTTCACAGAGTGTCACAACACATATGATACTCAACAAATAACATACGAGGCTTCACTTGGCCTTAAACTTACGAAAAATAGTACACAAGGAACCTCTTGGCCTTACACGCAATTAAAAAGTCATAACCAACCATGTAATTTACCTTATACTTTGCATCTGTATGTTGTTTCCATGTAAATCTCAAGGCTCATAGGCACAAATCATGTACCTAAACATATTAGGTAAGGATCAGATATAAACAAAACAAAATATAGTAGAAACTAACGATCACATAAAGGAACAAGTAGTTTAAGAACCTTCTGATAGATTTTGAAATAAATAAGTGTATTTAGTTTTCATATCTGATTATGCTTCCCAGGTGGCTTCGTCTACGTTCTGGTTTCTCCACAGCACCTTTACAAAAGCTATGTCTCTAGATCTTAAATTTTTGACCTGCCGATCCAATATAGCCACGGGGACTTCCTCAAATGATAAGTCTCTAGCAAACTTAATACCCTCTACAGGGATAACACGAGATGGCTCTCCTAAGCATTTACGTAGCATAGGCACATGAAAGATAGGATGCACTACGGCTAACTCTGAAGGTAATTTTAGCTCATAGGCTTCCTGGCCAATTCTACAAATAACTCTATAGGGCCCAATATACCTGGGACTTAACTTATCCTTCTTACAAAATCGCATAATGCCTTTTATAGGCAACACCTTCAAGAACACGAAATTATTATATGAAATTCTAAGTCTCTACGTCGCACATCCATTTCCAATTTTTGCCTACTCTGGGCAGTCCTCAACCACTCTCGTATGAGTTTAACCTTTTTGACGGCTTGATGGACTAGGTTTGGACCCAATACCTGTGTCTCACCTACCTCAAACTAACCAATAGGTGATCTACATCATCTTCCATATAGAGCTTCGAAGAGAGCCATACGAATGCTGGAGTAATAACTGTTATTATATGCAAATTCTATTAAAGGTAAATGAACATCCCAATTACCTTTAAAATCTAGCACGCACGATCTCAACATGCCCTCGAGCGTCTGAATGGTGCATTCAAATTGGTCGTCTTTCTGCGGATGGAATGCAGTGCTAAGGTTCACCTGCGTACCTAAGCTTCTATGGAATGATTTCCAAAACTAAACTTTAAATGGGGAACCTATGTCTAAAATAATAGACATCGGGGTCCCATGTAGGCGGACAATCTCTTTTACAGATAACTTAGCATAATCTTTGGCCATGCTGGTAGACTTAACAGGAAGAAAATGGGCAGATTTCATCAACTGATCAACTATTACCCAAATAGAGTCATGTTTCTGGTAAGAAAAAGGTAAGCCTACAATGAAATCCATATTAATAGCATCCCACTTCCATACAAGAATACTAAAGGTTTGAGATAGGCCACCGGGTCTCTGATGTTCCCCTTTCACTTTCTGACAATTAAAGCACTGTGCCACATATTCTGCTATATCATTTTTTACGTCATTCCACCAGTAGATTTCTTTAAGATCGTGATACATTTGTGTAGAGACAGGATGGATTGAATAACGAGAGCAATGAGCCTCAGCCATAATCTGTTGTCGTAATCCATCTATATCAGGTACACATAATCTACCTCGACACCTTAAAGTTCCATCACCTGCTAGTTCAAATGTTGTGATTTGATGTTATTGAATTCCTTATTTATATTGGAACAATAAGGGGTCATCATACTGCCTCTGCTTAACTGATTCCACAGGTGATGACTCGGCTATATTAAGTACTACAACGCCACCATCTTCGGAATCCAAAAGGTGAATGTCAAGATTGGCCAATTTATGAACATCTTTTGCTACTTCCTGCTGAACGGGTGGCAGATGCACTAGAGTACCCATGGATAGTAGACTAAGAGCATTAGTTACAATTTTTTCTTTACCAGGATGATAGAGAATGTTGACATCATAATTCTTCAGTAACTCTAGCCACCTCCTTTGCCTTAAGTTCAACTCTTTCTGCTTAAATAGGTATTAAAGGCTCTTATGATCAGTATAGATATCAACGTGCACTCCATATAAATAATGGCGCCATATTTTAAGCATGAATACCACAACTGCAAGCTCTAGGTCATGAGTGGGATAATTTCGTTCATGTCTCTTTAATTGTTGAGATGCATACGCTATAACTCTTCCATACTGCATTAGGACGCAACCCAAACCAATACCTGAAGCATCACAATACACCACATATCAATCTGCTCCCTCTAGTAAGGCCAACATAGGTGCAGTGGTTAATCTATGTTTTAAATCTTGGAAACTTCTTTCGCAAGAATTTGACCACTGATACTTAACCGCTTTCTACGTTAATTTGGTCAATAGAGCAGAAACAGAGGAAAAACCCTCCACAAATCTCCTACAATAACCATCTATCCCTAAGAAACTATGCACCTTAGTAGGAGTAGTTGGTCGAGGCCAATTCTTCACAGCTTCTATCTTCTAAAAATCCACTCTAATGCCTTCCCCAGATACTACTTGACCAAGAAAGGCTACCGAGGTCAACCAAAACTCACACTTAGAGAACTTGGCATACAACTGGTGCTCTCCCAGTATCTGCAATACTAACTTCAAATGATCTGCATGCTCGACTTCATTACTTGAATATATCAAAATATCATCTATGAACACAATCATGTACATATCAAGGAAAGGCTTAAAAATCCTGTTCATCATGTCCATGAAGGCCAGAGCATTGGTTAGTCCAAATGACATGACAAGGAACTCAAAGTACCCATATCTTATCCGAAATGCTATTTTGGGAATATTTGCTTCACAAATTCTTAATTGATGATAACCGAACCTCAAATTAATCTTTGAAAAGTATTTAGCTCCCTGTAATTGATCAAATAAATCATCTATTTGGGGGAGAGGGTACTTGTTATTTATTGTCACCTCGTTTAGCTTTCTGTAAGGTATACAGATTTGCAATGTGCCATCTTTCTTATGTACAAAAAGAACTGGCATACCCCAAGGTGATATATTGGGCCGAATAAAACCTTTATCAAGCAAGTTCTTTAACTGTTCTTTTAGCTCTTTCAGTTCTGCAGGCTCCATTCTATAAGGTGGAATTGATATCGGTTGCGTACCAGGATCCACATCAATACCAAAATCGATTTCTCTAATAGGAGGTAATCCAAGAAGTTCATCAGGAAACACATCTGAGTACTCATTCACCACTAGTACCGATTCTAGAGTTGGTGTCTGCTTCTCATCCTCAATGTCTTTTACTTGGACTAGGTGATACAAACATCTCTTTGAAATAAGCTTTTGTGCCTTAAGAAAGGAAATAAACCTCCCTTTAGGCACCATAAAGTCTCCCCTCTACTCTAAGGCTGTCTCTCTTGGGAAATAAAAATGACCTATCTTTGCTCGACAATCAACTGTGGCATAATAGGAGGATAATCAATCCATTCCCATAATAACGTTGAAATCAACCATTTCAAGTTCAATCAGATTAGCCAATGTAGCACTACCACATACTATCACCACACAATCATAATATACTCATCTAGCTATAACAGAATCTCCTACTAGAGTCGATACTGCAAATAGTTCGCATAACAACTTTAGCTCTATTCCGAACTTCTTAGAACGAATGGAGTAACATATGACAAGGTAGATCCTGGGTCTATCAAGGCATATACATCATATGAAAAGACAGTTAAGGTACCTGTAAACACATCTAGAGATGCCTCTGAATCCTATCGACCAGCTAACGCATACATACGGTTTGGACCTGATCTCGAACTAGGCCCTCTGCCTCTACTAGATTCTCTGTCTGCTGATGCCTGAGGATCGCGAGAAGAAGAAGACACTGATGAAGAAGAATCTTATGCAGACCCTATAGGCTGTGATCGATCACCTCTACTTTTACCTCATAGATGTGGATAATTACGTACCATATGACCCTCTACACCACGCCAGTAACATACATTTGAACTACGATGACACTCTTCTCCATGTGGTCGGCCACACTGCCTGCAAGTAAGTTGAGGTGGTAACCCTCGACTTATGCCCCTCTGAGGTCGTAAGTCTGGTGCTCTAGAAGTATGGCTCTACTCATACCTACGCCTTAAGAACTAAGTTAGATCATTAAATATGGAGCGCACAGTTGACTGGTCTGCCTAGGTGGCCCTCTGCTAGTGGTAGCTCCACCGCTTCCCTGATACTGGCTGGTCATCCTAGCTCTTTTACTCTACTCCTTTTTCACTATCTATTTTATAATTACGTTGATATTCCTCTATCTGTTGAGCACGTTCCATAATACTTTCTATATCCAAGTCTTTGTTCATAGTAGCAACAGAAAGGAAGTCCTTCAAAGGACTCGCAAGGCCATTCACAAAGCGATGAATTCATTTTACCTGTGTGCTGACCACCTCCGGAGCATATTTGGACAACTTTGTAAACCGCAAACAATACTCCTTGACACTAAGATTACCCTGCTTTAGAGATAGGAATTCGTCCATCCTTGCCTCTCTGAGCTCTAATAGCATGAAGTGATCTATGAAGGCTTCTGCAAATTCTGTCCTGACCACTAGAGAAGCTTCCTGACCTCTCGAGGCAACCCACATCTCATACCATTTAACAGCAATATCTTTCAGTCGATGAGCGGCCAATTCAACTGCATCTATATCTGAGACCCGCATCACCTTACAAATTTTATACGCCTCATCAATGAATTGTTGAAGATCCTCTGTAAGCTTAGAACCTGTGAATTCTGGTGGATTCATATGGAAAAAATCTTTGATTCTAGATTCAACTATCCCTCCCTGAGTGGAAATATGTACATCCACATTCTGCCGTTGGGCCTGAGCGGTGACCAACTATGTAAGAAACTGTATCTCTCTCTTAATATCTAAGTCTGAGGCACTTGGTGACGGGATAGGAACTACCTATTGGCACCACTGGAGGTACAAAAGCCCTGTAGGTCCTTCCATTTTAGGCATTTGAGAACCTGTAAACATTGAACCCAACAAACTTTCTTGAGTCCTATTCATATCCATAATTACAGGAGATTTCCCGATAGTGGTTGTCTCTTGAGTAGTTCTAGTAGGGACCTGCTGGGCTGCATTATCCTTTTCTGTAGCAGACATGGTCTGTATCACAAATAAGCAGAATAAGGGTCAGAAGTAGCTTCCTACAACTTAACTCTATTGCACGATCTAGATTATATACAAAGGTCAAATTCCTACATACCGATGTAGTCCCTTAGTTATCAAGGTGGTGCGTAACACATCGATAAGTGAGGTCCTACGAGACATGGCTTCATATACTTCCTAGGACACTTGAACCTAGGTCCTCTGATACCAAGTTTTTCATGCCACAAAATGATAGTGATGGACAAGAACCGTATACACTTACTCTACATCCACTTTTTGATGTACACGAGTTTATAAGATAATAAAGGATAGGATTTTCTATAAGCGTTACATAAATACATGAGGGAGTTACATTGACAAAACTATTCAATACTACATGGTGTCCATGAAGCCTCTAGTTAATTTAACACACTATACTACAAATGACTAGTGGGAATTAGGCCCGTCATGCCCAACCAGAGACCTGTGCATATAATCAAGAAAATACTAGGCAAAAACTGGCTCCAGAGAGAGTTGGAGCTCACCAAAATATCAGCTAAAACAAAGATAGAGCCTAACGTGGACGTCTGCTATCCTGAGGGTCTAAGCCTGCATTGACAAAATATGGTGAACCCAAGACGTCAGTACATAACCAACATGTAATGGTATGACAGAAGACAGAATAACATCTAGACAATTACAGAAGCTCATATGAGTCAGATGATAAAGTGAAAAATGTATGAGCCAACAAATAACACATATACGAGATGAACCTCTAACTTATGCACCAACCTTATTAGCATCATGTATATATAATATTTAGAAAAGAATTCATCATAACATAGGACCTATGCTTTGCCTAAGTGATGCACTTATCCTAAAAGTCGTACAAATGATTACAAGATGACCTTTCGAAGGCAATCTGAGGCAAGTATAAAGCATATGTTTCTCACATACTCATTGCTATGATCCTATATATGTAACTATAATCGCAGTCTGTATCCAGGTACTCCCCACCCAGGGGCTCTATGAGGGTCTGCCCGCAGGTTATATATGCCATATATTGGCTCGAGTCAGGGGAAACAATATTCCCACTGACTTCAAATATAAATGATGCCACAAAGGTGGGTACGCCCAATGGTTGGGCTCGTTATAATGGTCTGGAATCGATCCTATGCACAGAATCACATCGAGCGATATGCCAATCCAAACCTATGTACCCTCCCATCATTAAATGTTTATCAAATAGTGCCTTGGAGGCCTATAACATATGAATTGTCAAAGAAATCCCTTAGCTAACATATACCGGTGCAACTATGCTATTACCATTTACTCTTACTTTTAACGTGCGGTATATCTAGGCTGTGGCCTAAAAACTTCCAGAAGAGAAACTTATGATAGTACGAAAATATCATGGAACTTAACACAAAGGGGAAAATATAGATACTTATAAGCTTGACGGTAGAACGAAGGAATGAAATATAAGGCAATATAAAGATTCTATTCTCGTATTTCATGAGAATTATACTAACATTGACAGGAGGAGGTACATGACGTAGGGCGGTGCCTTAGCGGTGAGGTAAGGCTTAGCTTTACATACCTTAAAGCTTTATTAGCTATGATAGTAATTCGAGTCTCAAGTAATTCAACCCACAATATTGAAGTCTTTAACCTTCCAACCACTATTTCCTGCTATCCAATACACAATTCACTAGCTACAAGAATAACATATATGTCCATAAGTAATTCGCAGGAGCATTTAGTAACTTATTCCGATAATCTCCACTTATGCCCGAAATTAATTGAACTTCTAATCAAGAATTTGGAGTAAGCAATCGATAAAAAAAATTCCCAAAAGCTACTCTTTAAACAAAATTCTCCATTTTCTCCCCCTTTTTCATCCATGAACCCAATTCAAGTAGTAGTGCAAAGATACAAATTAAACATCTCCAAGATACTTATTTATAGTCAAATTCAAGAAAAGGGTAGAAAATTTACCTTCTAAATTTCAACCCCAATTTTAGGTTATTGAAGTCGCCCTTCAAAGATCATTTCAAAATTATCATGAGAATTCTTTCCTCCCTTCCTCTTCCAGTGAATTCACTGATACCAAGAGAAGGAGATGAAGTCGAGTAGTACTCCAGCTACCGCCTATGTTTTCTCTTAAGGTTTTTATTTTGATTCTCCAAGGTAATAAGGAAAATAAAGAAAACAAAGGAGTAACTTCACTTTTTGGTCTCCTGGAATTAGTTTCCAGTGAACAAGGAAATAAATGGACCCTTTTGTTTAATGCTAGATTGATGACATTATTAAATGGGGGTGGACCCCACTACTAGCACACTTAAATTACATAATTAACAATACCCTCAAACTCAAGTCCTCCCCTTAAACGTAACAACATATAAATACTACATATAAATGTTTTCTATTCCAATCACTATCCTTTTGTACCTCAATTATCATTATAAGTCAAAGTTGCACTTAAATTGTTAACTTAACTCAAAATTTCCTCGAGGAGCTACACTTTTTCATTCAATAAATTTTCAAATCAAAATTCAAAGAACCTTATAAGCAAAAAAAATTTCAATTCTAACGATGATTTTCTTGATCAATATGCTTAAGCTTTTCCATGTAAGAAAAGCTACTCACTAAGGTGTAACAAATTGCAAAACAACAATGCCCAAATATCTTCCTTATCCAACCAAAATCATTTATTTGAAAACCTTTTGAATTATACTCACCATAAGTCCAATCTATTCTAAATATGAAAGTATACCAAAATCTAGAATCAATCCACCGCTATTCCACAATATAACCATTATGAAAATCATACGCAAATACACCAACATCCATAATACCCACAAAAATCAAATTTAGCCCAGCGATATACTCTAAATGACTCCAAACATAGAATTGGCATAGCCGATCCACCACTAAGGAAACATATATGGGTTAGCAATATCAATAAATCCATCAAAGCTCACTAATCATATTAAGACTCAATGTCAAATAAATAAACACATAGGAGAATGTAGAACCACGATCAATAATTACTAAACAAGCCAAAGGAGTGCCAAAATCATACATGTGGCTACTACATCATAAGATCCTACCTCGAGTCCATCCTGTCGAATATGCCACTAAGATATGTTATCTCCTGGATTAACTAGTGTAGCATCCCTCTGTGTAAGATGTGGATATTCCCTCCTATAGTTCTTGAGATCTCCATATAAGAAGTAACCCAAAAAAGTAAGATCCTATTGGGATAGGCCAAAAGAACTTTATCGACCATCATGATCTAACCCTCTCCAAGCATAACTACAATCCTGCTCTGTACCTAGCATATCTCCATAACCATCAAATCTATAAGGTTTCTGATCCACAAGCCTTTCATATATCCATACAAACTCTTTTAGAAACTCTTGAGCAAACTGATTCCATGAGAGAAGAGGTGATCAAACTGGTCTACTCTTTATCAAATTCCTCTACCACTATCTAGCTGGACCAAAGAACTAAAAGGCAGTGACATTCACTTCATTAGAATCTACCCAACATGTACAACCTCTCGCAATAACCAAAAAATAATAGATAAGCATCGAATCTAGGATCTTCATCAAATCAAGGAGAATTTATCCTCATGAACTTTACATACCTACTCTGTGACTCCATAGACGTAGAGGATAAGGTCATTAGATATAGATCAATCCCTAGTAATAGCTCATCAACCCTAGGAGAATATGTAGGAAATGTGCATCTGAAGCCTAAAGTCCCAAAGTAGCATGTTTAATCAAAGTAGAAGTCACTCTCTTAATGATACCTAACACTCGTACCAAACAATCTTCGTTCATAGGTATGGTCACAGATGGTGTCTGAACTAGTCTTACCCCTCTATCTCAAAAGACTTATCGCTAGTAGCAACTTTAGAACTTGAAGATTAAATCTCGACCTAACCTTTAGCTGGTATGGATATTCCAATCTGATCTCTACTATACCACGCATGAAAGGCACAGGCTTTGTGACTCTAACTAAGGAAAAACATATGCTCACTATCTGTGAGAGAGTGAATAAGAGATGTTTGAATTATACAAGGTCATAGATGTATGAAATAGAATAAAAAATGGATATCTCTTAAAGTCATGTAGCCTCTCGAAGATAGGTAAAGAATATCTCTGCATCGATCTGCAAGACTCTACTCAACTCGACTTGTACTAATGATACCAATAAACCTAAAACTCTAATACCAATTTGTCATGATCTAAAAATATGTGATGGCTGCCTAACCCACCCCAAAAAACACAATTTAAGAAAAAAAAAGTGGAAGCAGAAAGAGTAGATTAATCCTAATTTATATAAATGAGACTCAAGTCTTCAAAATACTACCCAGATTTGGTTGTCATTAATACAGGACTCTAATATAGATTAAGATTAAGTAATCATCTAAAGTATCTTAAATGTGATAAATGCATAAGATAAAAGTATGAAAATTTGAGAAATCCTAAAGGTCGGTTAGTCACTACCTCAATCTCTGCAATACCAATATGACTAAGCATAATCTATAATTTACCGCTCCAATATATACCTGAACAGGGTGCATAAAAATAAGGAATAAGAAAGAAAACTAAGGGTGAGTACGAAATCAGTATACTCAGCAAGCATTGTTGATAATCAAACCTAATCCAAACCAATGATGATATCCACCACAACCTAACTCCCTAAGGTTTCTGCAAATATATCTATAGCCATTAAATTCTCCACTTTATCCTAAGAGGTTACCCAACACAACATTCATAAAATTATCTACAAATAGGGTAGACACATAAGTCTAAGTGAGTCAACACTAGCCATTTTATGATTAACAAGAATAGAAAATAATTATAAAAAAGGATTATTAACATAGTATAACAGGCTCAATTATCATATTTAATAATTAATATATAATAGAGTAGTGAAAGTGTACATTTGTATGTCATATTATCACTATGTGAGACATTACATGTCTAACTCATCAAACCATAGTCATGTCCTACGTCTCATATATATCTCAACTCCTAAATCAACCAAGAAGTAAAATAGTATAAATATTCAATATACAATATGACAAAGAAGGTTCAATCACAATAGTTAACTATAAAGTAAGCACCCAATGACAATATCAAATCATACCAAGGAAGTGTCATGCAAAACAAGTGATTCACTACAATATGGTGATGATGATGAATGATTAAAATCCATCGTGTGACTTTTTGTATACATCTATTGATCCTCAGTACTCCCAAGATAGGACCCATGGGAGGTTTGCAACCTATATACTCTTATAATCTCAATCTTATATCTTAAACCAACCTTACCAGCACGTCTTCAATATAGGCATTTTACAAAGTGTATCATTTTCTTAGAAAATTAGAATGTCTCACTATTACCGATGCCTCATGAATATGCATGTGTGATATGAGGATGTAATCCTCACAATCAATTAGTATAAAGATCAAAATCCATTCAATACATGTATAAGTAAGCTCAAGATCAACTCAACATATCAATAATTCATGATAACATTTTTCACTTGGCACCACAAGAATAAATAGTTACGTAGTCATCAATATTATTGTGTCTAACCCCTCACTCAGGCATTCCTATAATGATAATTCTATTAAATGCTCAGATAAGACCTACAATATCAGTTCGACCCCCACTCAGGAGACATAATAATACATAAGGCATTTAATATACAAACATGACCAATAGCATTAACTCAAGCCTCCATTCGGACATCATAATTATATATATTCTCAAATGAAAAGCAATATAAATGTAAGCCCCTACTCGTACATACAATTATAAATAATTACTCATCATAATGAAGTTCACATAGGCCCTTACATGGAAAATAAAAAATAAAAAACAATCCCGTTAACAATAAATCGGGGATAACCCAAACCTAGCTTGTTTTATACATTAAGCCTCATAAACTATTACTAGTCTATTCATACTCTAAATATCCTCTAAATCTCAATCATTCCATCAAATAACGATAATAAATAATCATCCCATAAAAAGTGGCTAAAAGATCAGTCATTACTTTAAAGTTGGTAAACACAATTCAAGCTCTAAATTAGGTATCCACTATCAATATTGTTCAAGATCAATGAGCTAAATATCTACAATCTATTCTAATTATATTCACAAGTATCAAGTCTAACTAAGATAAGTAACTAGATATCTATAACCCATAACAAAACTTCAGTATCCGTTGAGATGCTTGTTATTTCACCTGAGCAGGACCCATCGTTTCATAAAATACAAACAAATAAATATGCAACAATAAACACATCAGAGAAAGAGAAGGTACTTCTCAACTTGTATTTCAAGAATATTTGCAAGCCTAAACACAATCAAAATTATTAACTGAAATCTTTACTCCCACGAATCAATCTCAAAAGTGTCCAATCCAATCAAACATGACATCTATAAGGCAAAAGGAGTCCAAAGATTTTCATATCAATAAAAGTTTGATCGGGATCTAAAAATGGTTCAAAAGTTGAGTTCAAAAGGAAAAAAGTAGAATTAAAATTTTATTTTGAAAATACATTTCCCACAACATTAGGAACCGACAGTTGAAAATTCATGCAAAAATAAGGTCTAAAATGAAGAAAAATTATTTTTAAGTGTTACCAAAAAAATCTTTAAAATCGAATCTAAAATAAAAAATTTGAAGATGATTTGTTATGATATTACTTAAAATGATACATATAGGGTTTAGAAACCCATCAACAAAAAAATCTCGAAAACTCCTTTGAAATTACTCAAATTCGAGCTCTCAAACTTCAAAAATGATGAAAATAATGGAATGAGGTTTTAAATCTCAACTTTGGTTAGGAATCATAAAAAAAAATGGATATTCTTGTGAAATAGTAAAAGTGAAGATAAAATCGCATAGTAAATAATTATGTGAGAAAAAGCATCAAGAATCGCCAAAGATAAAGCTTATTAACTTCCAACACGTCAAAAATATAAAATGGGATGAAGTCTGGAAACTATATATATTCATGTGCGATTTTCGTAGCTAAAGCCCATTTTCCATAGCTAAAATTTGATTTTTTTCTAGCTAAAGGTGTGCACCAGCAACCTTTTTCACCGACAGCTTTTATATTCACTAAAAAGGTCATAAATTCCTCATACGATAGTGCAATGCACCGATTCTTTTTCCTATGATTTCTAAATAATGATACATATGTACTATTTTAGTTGAAACTCAATTTTTATGCATGTTTGTCCAATAAAATATTATTTTTATCATTAAAGAATTATTTTATGATCCGCAATAAAAACTCTATTATGAATTATCGAAAATATACCAAACTCTCCAAATCAATCCTATAATTCATGCATTATATTCTAGAAGTTTTGGAATAATTTTTTAATGTTTAAAATGAATAATGAACCTTTTTGTTGATCAATTTTACTTAAACAGGGTCAAAGCACCCAATATATTTAAAAATCTTTTCAAAACTCATTTAGAACCTCCCAAACACAAACCACATATGCTAATAGCTTGACAAGAACAATCCAAATTCAGTAAAATCATCAAATTTATCAAAAAAAACCATTTACAATAAATTCACTCCTAGAAACCTTATAAGATATTTGAACTAGTTTCTGAACGGAGGGTCAAAATAAAAAATAAAGATTTTGAACCCAAACCAATCCTACTACAAACCCAAATTCGACATTTTGAATCTAATGGAATTATCAGAATCTCCATTCGATGCTCAAATCATGAAATATTGATCGAAGTCAAACTAATCCTTTTAAGGATGTTCAAAATCAAAATCTAATATAAACCACTTCTGAACGCATGGGGGACCATTCCAATAATTTACACAACTCATAAATGATATAAAGCAACACAAAAAAGGATAAAATCATCAAAACATAGAAATTTTCTATGCTTTAATACGAGGGTCATTACAACAAAATACAAAATACCTCTTTAAAATACAAATGTATCAATGAAAAATAGAATACAAATACAAACAAGATGAAACCACAAAATTCCAATACAATATGCAGTAAAATATAAAAAATTCAAATACAAAATATTTCTTTAGTATACATGTGAATCAATCAAAATAAAATTGTATAAAAACATATAATTTGTATTTCGATGATTTCATTTGTATCACCTAATACAATTGTATCAATGAATACAAAATATAAATGACAATGCGAATACAACAATAATGAGAAATTGCGGTATTTCAATTATCATCTATGGCTTGTGCTCAGATTAACTGCATTTTTGCAAATACAAAAAAACTTAAAATATTAAATAGAACCTAAAAAAATACAAAAAAAAAAAAGAAAAAGGGAAAAAAAAAAAAAAAGAGAAATAGGGGTTAGACATAGAAGAGAGAGAGAAAAAATGAAAAGGGAAAAAGAAAAAGAAAAAACTAAAACAGATAAAAATGAAAAACAAAATAAAGAAAAATAAAGGCTAGAGGTAGAAGAGAGAGAAAATAAAAAAGAAAAGAAAGAAAGAGAAAAATAAGCCAGAGAGGGAAGAGAGACAAAATAATAAAAGATAAGAACCCACTAAAATATTGTTATTTTTGTTGTGCTTGCTAATTATTTTAAAGTGTTGTCATGAGTCAAAATTAACAGTTTAAATATATTATGCCCCGTAATTTTTTAAAATTACTAACCCAAACCTGGATTTGGCCCGTAAGTAATTTTTTTTTGTATAAACAACAAAATTTTAGAGTCAAAGAACTTAATTACATTGTATTCCAAATTCCTTTTCCTCTCCCTGTTTTGGAAAAGTACATATACATGTGGACCTTACCTTATACATTAATGTAATGTATAAGGTAAACTGTTTTCCTATATTTAAGAAAATTAAATCAGCCACCATTATTCTCTAACTTAATTAATGGTAATTATTAATTTACTGATTTGGTGGAACTTTAAAATTAGTAACAGTAATTCAAATTTAAAAATTCTGAAACTTCACAACAATTGCGTTGATCGACAATTTTTGAAATTTCTCCACCTATAATTCTTGGCGAATTATTTCAAGATCTGGTTTATTCCAACCTCCAACATCAATATGAACATTGCAATTTTGTTGAGGCATTTTATTTTTGGCAGTTTGACATTGTATATGAACAATACAAAAGTGGTGGTATTGTTGTTACAGAAAGTATAACATTTTTTAGGTTGATCTCGATGATTGCTTTAGAAGTATATTGATGAAAGCCAAAAAAATAGAAGTAAATTATATCATGAAAGTTAATTCTTCACCAATTAATGTAAGGAACGATAATGGAGTAAGGGTGTATGTTGAGTTGAAGAAAAGTTTTCTAGGATTTGTCAATTATCGTCTGTGTATTTTGACTTCTCATAAGTCAAATAAAGAGTTAGAGTTTGATCACAAAACTGTATCTGTCCTTTGTGCTGAAGGAACTGAATCTAACTCTTTTGCGTTAATAGTAGTTGAAACTCAAAATCAGTATTTGTTATACGTTCCATAATTTAAAGTAAAAAACTTCATTACTGATTGCAATACAAAAATAAAAGTTGATTAACTTTACAAGGATAAAGCAACTCTGATTGTTGTAATGGCAAAGATGCATTAGCAAATGGCTTCAATACCAAAGATAAGCATTCTGACAAAAAAAAGGTATGAACCGATAATAGTTTTAAAATTTCCTATATGTTAATATTTTTTATTAGTTAATAGTTTTAAAATTTCCTATACGTTAGTATAAATTTCCTATACGTTCATTGTTCTTATAAGTTCTTAACTTAGTAGAAAGTAGAAATGTATTAAAACGGGTTATACATAGATATGTAATGTATGTGGAAGTTATTAGTTATATGTAATTCCCCGAGAGTATACCCTGGGTGCCACACGGTGCTTACAGTCCTGAGAGAGCACAAGCTAACCCATGAGCTGGTACCTGTTGTGAGCACTGAACAAAACTGATGAAAAAAGGAACATGTGCAAAATTTAACTGAAACGCCATAAGGTTTTAATAACGTTAATCAATACAAAATCATGAAGTTAACATTTGAAAACATACTAAAAAGCGAGCTAACTGACTGTTCTAGTCTGAAAGCCTCTAATTGAATAACTAAGAAGTTGATGGGACAAGCCTACAACTAACTCCGACAGTCTACTAAAACTGAGAAAATAATTGAAATAACATAACTGGTCCTTGGAACATGAGGACTCACCACCACTGCTGTTACTATTGCACTGGGATATCTAAGTTTGGTCAAGAACCTGAGCATCTGAACCTATGATATAAAACATTATAGCGCAAGAAATAAGTATGCAATTAGTACTTTGAATGTACTGGTATGCTAAATAAGGTAAGGCTAAGAAGCATGGGCTTATATGCATAAATGATAACAAATTGAATGAATAGCATGGAATAACTAAACATGAAGTAATAACTAGCTAAATGATTTGAAGTAATTTAGTAAACATGCATGGAGTATAGATGGTCTGGATATGTAACACCCCATATTGTCTATGAGTTAGCTCGTGGTAATATTCTCTTAGATTTACAGACTAAAAAATTAATTTTTCCTAATTTTGACTTTTCTTCATATGGAAAATTTGATAAGCTTTCCGCCGATTTAAGATTAGTCCAAATTCGATACCCGGGCAAGAAATTGTGGCTAATTTAAGTCCTAGTCGAAAAACACTATTATTTTAGTGCTTGGTGCATCACAGAGGGGGTCTATTTAAAAATTATTAAATTCTAGTAGCCTAGCGCAATTTTGGCATATCGCACTTAAGTCCCAAATCCCAACAGTGGGACAACACGACGGCTCTGCGTCGCGGTGACCCTAAGAATCCCATTCATTAATTTCCAGTGAGCCACCGTAATTGTGGCACGTCACGGTGGCCCATTAAATCGGTCTCCTAGTTATATTTTATTCCATCTCATTAAGGGTTTATGAGGTGTTTCCCCCCCCCCCCCACACACACAAATCAACTTAAACACAGGATTATACTCCCAAGTGACCATATTATTCGTACTTTCTCCAAAATTCACAAGAACACCCTCTAGGGTTTCAAACTAAAAACCCAATTAACTCAAGATTCAACCATGGGTGTTCAAAACTGAGTGAAGATTTGGAATCCCCAAATCGTAGGCTTTAAGAATCACCCATCAAATTTCTAAATTGAGGTACGTGGGGTTTATCCTAAAAACTGCATGGGCTTGTAAACACTAGATCATGATTTAAAGATTATCAAGCATGAATTTTAAAGTGGTTTTTGGAATCTATGTTTTAATTATGCAGTATAAATATTTTTATGATATTATTGATTTGGCTTTTAGGTCTTTCCCCCTTGAATTGATTTACAAGTATATGTATATGTATGAAAACTGAGATTGAAGATTGTTTGAGAGCACATATTATGAAACCCTTCTCGTATGTTGAATTAAAGATTGTGGTTTTGTAGGAAAAGAGTTGAAATGCATGCCTTGTGATTTAAAAGTAGTTTTCTCAATGTCATAGCAATTGAAACATGATTTAGAAATAATGAGAGGGTGTTTCTTGATGCTACTATGATGGTCTTGTGTTAAAGATAAAGAAATAAATGTAATTGAGAACTTTGACATGACCATCTTGAATTCTTAAAATGTTGACAAAGAGAGTTTCCTTGCATATGTTTACATGAGTTTTAAAGAATGAGTTTATTGTAAAGAATTGTTGATATGGTGGTCCTAAATTCTGTGTTTTGAGAATAGAGATATAATTTGCTATAAATGGCTTAGAGAATGTGACTTGCAAGTTAATGGTATGACGATACCTTATGAATGTAGGCTTAATAGAGTTAGAGTTTTCAGAGTATGTTTTCAGAGAATGCATGTCTTAAAAAGTTAAAAATGGGCAAAAAGAGAGCTAGGTGGTTTCCTGGAGAGGGTTTGAGTTCAAGTAACTCTTAACGTAAAATCGTGATTTGTCGATCTGGGTATATTATTTTACGCTGGCAACAGTCGTGTGGCGTAGCAGAGTCAGAGACTCCAACCCTTGCAGCATACTTGGGTTGGAGGCTTCCCGGCTGAGTCAATGACGGATGTCATATAGCCCGTGGAATTTTAGAGTTGTAGGGTATACCACCCAGCACAGAAGTAAAACAGAAAGTGTCACAGAGTTTAGATAATTTTACAAAGTCTTTCAGAAATGCCCATAGATTTCTTACTATATGATATGTTTATGAAATATATTAAATTTCTCCCATATATGTTGAATATATATTATTATTTTGGATTTGCTCTGTGTACCCGTATAATTGTATTTACCCCTTCCTCCTAGGTTCGGAGGCTCAGTCTAGGGGTCCGTCTAATCAGTAGAGTATCTAGGGAGAAGTGATCCGTACAGTAGTGAGCCTTCTTTGCTCTAAAAGGCCTGTCATTTCAGATTATATTATTCCTTTGTTTTGGTCTACTAGGGCCTTGTCCCATCTTTTCATACAATTATCTTTAGATTATGTAGTAGAGATTTTGCATATTATTCCAGAAGTTGTTTAGTTGATTTCGGATTTCATTCCATATGGTTAAACTGAATCTGGGGTATGACCATATTTCCGTATTATATTATAATTCCGCATTTTCTTTTATTATATAAATGTTGTGCATGATTTCCAGATAAGATAGATTAGGATGTTCGGGCCTTTAAGATTTGGGATGTTCGTCAAAGCTAGGCCCTAGTTTGGGTTGTGACAAGTTAGCATGAGGATACTGAATATAAATGTGTAAAAGCTGTAAAATCTGAGAATGCCTGACCAAGCATATAATGTGCTTCTGATATAATCAGTAACTAAAATACTAAAATCTAATAACTGAATAACGAATAAATTGTATCCTATGGTCAAGCAAAACTGATCTAAGTTCTGAATTGAATAATGAAACTAAAATTGTAGGAGGTATCACCTAACTGACATGCCCCAATCTGAGCTAATGGGGTCCACCCTGTGACCCCAGTTGGAAGGGTGCTAGTACCATGCCACAGGTACTAACAATGGCTGGGTCAACCCTAAAATAACAGGAAGACACCTTATCAACCTTAAACTTATAGGACAACATCACGAGATATGTGTCAACCTTAGACTAACAGGACAAGGTGTGACCCCAGTTTGCTACTGCTTTTCTAGATAGATTCTTTCCCTTAGAGCTGAGAAAAACCAAGGTGCTAGAGTTCATAAATATCAGTCAAGGCAGTCTGAGTGTGAATGAGTGTTCCCTAAAATTTACTCAGTTAGCCAGGTATGCTCCCAATGTAGTAGCAGACAATAGGTCCAGAATGAGCAAATTCATATCTAGGGTATCAAATAGTGTGGTTAAAGAGTGCAGAACAATGATGTTGATTAAAGTGATAGACATAGCTATGCTTATGGTTCATGCTGAATAGATTGAGGAGTAGAAGCTTAAGAAAAAGGAGAGAGAGAATAAGAGAGCCAGAATAGGAAGCTTTAGTTTTGCTCAGCCTGAGTCAGAAGGCGGTAACCGTTCCCAGTTTTATCCAAAGTCTTCAGTTCTAGCTCTATCTTTAGCTAGTGCGCCAGTACCAAAGTTTAAGAATGACCATTAGGATGGGGCGCCAGGGTCCAAAAACCAAGGTAATGTGAGCAGTGGTCGTACCCATCCACTTTGCAAAGAATGTGGTAGAAATCATCTAGGTGTGTGTAAAGCCAGCAGTGATATATGTTTTGGATATGGCGAGTCAGGTCAAGAGTCTGAGAATATCCTAAGGCTGGTCTACGAAGTCAGCACAGTCATCCTCTAGTTTCATCCCGTTGCCCGACTCAATAGAACGCCACTTCCAGTACCACTAGTGGTTGATGCCAGAATAGGTTTTATGCACTCCATTAACACCATGACTAGGGAAGTTCTCCTAATATAGTTACGGGTACGTTATGAGTCTTTCATCCATATGATTATTCCTTGTGATATTTCGAGGCTTTACTTCCTTTATAACCCCTATATAATGGTCAACTTCTGTGTCAGACCCAAAATATTAGTAGAGCCCTCCTCAGTTTCTCCCCCAGACTCTAGAATAAAGTTGTGACATTTTAATTTAGATTTATTGATTAAGTGGTCATAGCTTTAGAATAATGTCTTTAAGATAAGGGGGAGATGGTAGAACAAGTAACCAAGTCAGGCTTTCAGATTTTAGTAATAACGTTAGTATGTGTAGAAAGTTAGTGGGAGAGGTTGACGCCCAACCCGTCCTTACCTTAGTGTAAAGTTTTGTGCTCTATCTATCATGATATCTAATTATGCCTTACATGTCAGCTCTATGATCATAGCTCATATTTGTGAACGTTAGCGAGAATTATGTACTTTTCTAGTTCCTAATATAAGGAGTTCCATCTTACTCAGTGTTATGAATTAGGAAATTTGCATCCGGCCTTTCAGATGACTTAGTACTTAAATGCTAGGGGGCAATGTTGAACCGGGACATGGATTTTTCTAGGCTATCAGTCTACATGCAATAAATTGAGGAAAAGAAAAAGAAAATCACTAAATCTAGAGACAAGGACAGGTAGGCAAAGAGAGCCAAGACAGCAGAACAATGCCATAGTCAGTAGCAGAGTAGGAATTAGGGTAAAAATGGCAGAAGAAGAAGTTTTGGGGTAATGCATAGTTTACAGCCAGTGCTTTGATGTCCAGACCACCAACCGTACAGCGCTCCCAGGATTTTTAATCCAGACAGGGGCCGAGAATATAGGGTTCACAGTCTCAAGGAAGTATAGCTTAGACCTCTCGAATATACCTGTGCTGTGAGAGATGTGGGAGAAATCATCCAGGGAGATGTTAGTTTGACACTATGGTGTGTTATTCGTACGGCCAGCCAGGCCATATCCACAGAGACTGTCCTACAGCAAAGCGTAATGTTGGTGGAGCCAAGTCACAGGCTAATTATTTTACACCACCACCACCTTAGAAGGGTGCCACTTCAGTCGTTGGAAGCGATCGTAACCGGTTGTACGCCTTAACCAACTGCCAGGAGGCAGAGGCCTCACCGGATATAGTTACTAGTATATTCCAAATATTTTCCCGTGATGTATATGTGTTACTTGATCTCGGATCTACCCTGTCTTACATGACACCTTATGTATCTGTTAGTTTTGGGTTTGATCCCGATGTGATTGCCAAACCTTTTTCTATTTCTACTCCGGTGGGAGAGTCTGTTATGGCTAGAAGGGTGTATAAAAATTGTGTGGTGACTATTTATGGGCAAGATACTATGGCAAACCTTGTAGATTTAGACATGGTTGATTTCAATGCTATTCTAGGGATGGACTTGCTCCATTCGTGTTATGCCATGTTAGATTGTAGAACCCGAAAGGTTACTTTTTCCTCCCTAAATGAACCAGTAATAGAATGGGAGGGAAATTCCTTATCACATTAGAGGGCACTTTATATCTTATCTCAAATCCTGTAAACTTACTTTTAAGGGTTGCTGTATCATCTTATTTGGGTTGAAGATTCGAATACCAAAAGCCTTTCTTTTCAGTCTGTCCCTATGGTAAATGAGTTCCTAGAAGTTTTTCTTGATGATCTCCCAGGCATACCACCTGATAGGGAGATAGATTTTGGTATTGATTTGTTGCCCGATACCCGTCCCGTCTCTATTTCTCCATATAGAATGGCTTCTGCAGAACAGAAATATTTGAAAGAACAGCTAACAAATCTTCTAGACAAAGGTTTATCCATCCTAGTGTTTCTCCCTGGGTGCACCGAAAGAAAGATAGTTCCCTCTGTATGTGTATAGATTATCACCAGTTGAACAAGGTCACTGTTAAAAATAACTATCTTCTTTCTAGAATTGATGACTTTTTTAGTAGCTTTAAGATGCTAGATATTTTTCAAAGATAGACCTTCATTTGGGATACCATCAATTGAAAGTTAGAGAGTCAGACATTCCCAAAACATCTTTACAAACCAGATGTGGTCATTATAAATTCTTAGTCATGTCCTTCGAGTTGATTAATACCCCTGCAGCCTTCATAGATCTTATAAACAGGGTGTTTCGCCAATTTTTGGATTTCTTTGTCATAGTTTTTATTGATGATATATTGATTTATTCTAAGAGTGAGGAGGATCATACCAATCACCTCCAAATCATCCTCCAGACTCTCAAAGATCATAGGTTGTATGCAAAGTTTTCCAAGTGTGAATTATAGCTTAATGATATTGCTTTCTTGGGGCATATTGTGTCTAGTGATGGGATTAAGATTGATCCCTAAAAGGTTGAGGCAGTGACAAAATGGCCCAGACCCATAACTCCAACCGATATTCAGAGCTTCTTGGGTTTGGCTGGGTATTATAGAAGGTTTGTAGAGAGTTTCTCTTCAATAGCTGCACCACTCACTAAGTTGACACAAAAAAAGGTAAAGTTTGTGTGGTCTGACCCTATGAGAATAGTTTTGAGAAATTAAAAGACAAGTTGACCACTGCACCTGTCCTAACTCTTTTGGAAGGTACAAAGGGTTTTATTATGTACTGTGATGTGTCCCAAGTGGGACTTGGGTGCATACTTATGCAGCATGGTAACGTGGTAGCTTATGCGTCTAGGCAGTTAAAAGTGCATGAGTAAAATTACCCCACCCATGACTTGGAGTTAGCGGCTGTGGTGTTTGAGCTTAAAATCTGGTGACATTATCTCTATGGGGTACATGTTGATATATTTACTGACCATAAGAGTTTACAGAATATTTTCTCATAGAAAGTATTAAATCTTAGGCAAAGATAATGGTTGGAGCTTTTGAAGGATTATGACATGAGCCTGCACTACCATCCGGGTAAGGCAAATGTGGTAGTCGATGCCCTTAGCAAGCTATCTATGGGTAGCCTTTTGCATATTAAAAAGGGGAATAGGGAGATGGTGAAGGATACTTACCAACTTGCAAATCTAGGAGTGTGACTCTTGGATTCCAAAGATGGGGGAGTGGTTGTTCATGAGGTAGCTAAGTCTTCCCTTTGTGCCAAAGTTAAAGAAAAGCAGATTAAAGATCCCATCTTGATGCAGATTAAGAAAGATGTGGGTCAACAGAAGGTGATGTCTTTTGAAATTGGTGGTGATGGAATTTTAAGATATCAGGGTAGACTATGTATTCCAGATGTAGATGGGTTATGAAAGAGGATCCTTGATGAGGCTCATACTTCGAGGTATATTTTTCACCCAGGATCTACTAAGATGTGTCATAATCTGAAAACCATATACTGGTGGAATAATATGGAGTGTAATGTGGCTAACTTTGTTGCCAAGTGTTTGAATTGTCAACAAGTGAAAGTAGAGCATATGAGGCCAGGTGGTACCTCTCAAGAAATAGCTTTGCCCTTGTGGAAGTAGGAGATGGTCAATATAGACTTTATCATGGGACTTTCGAGGTTGTGAAACTAGTATAATTCTATTTAGGTAATTATAGACCGGTTGACTAAGTCAGCCCACTTTCTACCTATGATAACCAACTATTCGGAAGATGACTATGCCAAGTTATACATCGAGGAGATAGTCCGTTTGCATGGAGCACCTGTATCCATCATATCTGACAGAGGTACATAATTTTCTTCATAGTTCTATAGATATTTTCAGAGGGGTTTAGGTACCCAAGTTAACCTGAGTACGACTTTCTACCCTCAGACGGATGGGCAAGCTGAACGTACTATTCAAACCCTTGAAGATATGTTGAGAGCTTTCATGATTGACTTCGAAGGTAGTTAGGTAGATCACTTGCCATTGATAAAGTTCACTTATAATAACAGCTACTATACAAGTATTAAGATGGCTTCATTTGAAGCTTTGTATGGGAGAAGATATAGATCACCGATAGGATGGTATGAAGTAGGTGAGACTTAGTTGTTTGGGCCTGATCTTGTTCATCTGGCGATGAAGGATGTGAAAACTATTAGAGAACGACTTAAAACAGCCCAAAGTAGATAGAAATCCTATGCCGATGTTTGGAGAAGGGAGTTATAATTTTGAAGTTGGTGATTGGGTATTTCTTAAAGTCTTTCCTATGAAGGGAGTTATACGATTCGGGAAGAAAGGTAAGTTGAGTCCTCTCTATATAGGGCCATACCAGATTTTGAGAAGAGTAGGTAGGGTTACATATGAGTTAAAGTTGCTTGCAAGTTTGGGGTCTGTTCTCCCGGTATTTCACATATCCATGTTGAATAAATGTATTGGAGACCATTTATTAGTGCTACCTGTAAAGGATGTCAAAGTGACAGACTCTTTATCCTATGAAGAAGAAACTATTGCAATATTAGATCATCAAGTTAGAAAGTTAAGGAGCAATGCAATAACTTCGGTTAAAGTGTTTTGGGAAAATTAGAAAGTTGAGAAAGTAACTTGGGAATCAGAAGAGGGAATGAGAGATAGATACCCAGACTTATTTGATCTGGTGAATGACGAAATAAAAGGTACAATCCTTATCTTATTCTTTTATGGCCTTAGTATGTTTGAAATCATGCTTGTTTTTGTTCTGCGTCATCATTCAGGGATGAATGATCCCAAGGGGGGGATAATGTAACACCCCACATCGTCCGTGAATTAGCTCATGATAATATTCTCTTAGAGTTGAAGACTAGAAAATTAATTTTTCCTAATTTTGACTTTTTTCACATGGGAAATTTAATAAGTTTTCTGTCGATTTAAGATTTGCCCAAATTTGATACCCGATGAAGAAATTATGGCTAATTTAAGTCCTAGTCAAAAAACACCGTCATTTTAGTGCTTGGCGCATCGCGGAGGGGGTCTATCTAACAATTGTCAAATTCCAGTAGCCTAGCGTGATTTTGGCACATCGTGCTGAAGTTTTGAATCCTAACAAGTGGAACAACGTGATGGCTCCGCATCGCGGTGACCCTAAGAATCCCATTCGTCAATTTCCAGTGAGTCACCGCGATTGTCGCGCATCGCGGTGGCCCATAAAATTGGGCTCCTAGTTATATTTTTCCATCTCATTAAGGGTATATGATGTATTTTCCATACACATACACACACACACACCCGCCTTATCATCTTAAACACGGAATTATACTCCAAGTGACCACATTATTCATACTCTTTTCAAAATTCACAAGAACACTCTCTAGGATTTCAAACTAAAAGACTAATTAACTCAAGATTCAACCGTGGGTGTTTGAAACTAAGTGAAGATTTGGAATCCCCAAACCGTAGGATTCAAGAATTATCCATCAAATTTATAAATTGAGGTATGTGGGGTTTATCCTAAAAACTACATGGGCTTGTAAACACTAGACCATGATTTGAAGATTATCAAGTATGAATTTTAAAGGGCTTTTTGGAATCTATGTTTTAATTATGCATTATAAATGTTTTTACGATATTGTTGATTTGGACTTTAGGCCTTTCCCCCTTGAATTGATTTACAAGTATATGTATATGTATGAAAACTGATATTGAAGATTGTTTGAGAGCACATATTATGAAACCCCTCTCGTATGTTGAATTAAAGATTGTGGTTTTGTCGGAAAAGAGTTGAAATGCATGCCTTGTGATAAGAAAGTAGTTTTCTCAATGTCATAGTAATTGAAACATGATTTAGAAATAATGAGAGGGTGTTTCTTGATGCTACTATGATGTTCTTGTGTTAAAGAGAAAGAAGTGCATGTAATTGAGAACTTTGACATGACCACCTTGAATTCTTGAAATGTTGACAAAGAGAGTTTCCTTGCATATGTTTACATGAGTTTTAAAGAATGAGTTTCTTGAATAGAATTGTTGATATGGTGGTCCTAAATTCCATGATTTGAGAACATAGATATAATTTTCTATAAATGGCTTAGAGAATGTGACTTGCAAGTCAATAGTATGACGATACCCTATAAATGTATGCCATAACAGAGTTAGAGTTTTTAGAGTATGTTTTCGGAGAATGCATGTCTTAAAGAGTTACAAATGGGCAAAAATAGAGCTAGGTAGTTGTCTGAAGAGGGTTTGAGTTCAAGTAACTCTTAACCTAAAACCGTGATTTGCCGATCCGGGTATATTATTTTACGTTGGCAATAGTCGTGTGGCATAGCAGAGTCAGAGACTCCAACCCTTGCGACACACTTGGGTTGGAGGAATCACCATTAATTCAATGGTCGATTCCATATAGCCCGTGGAATTTTAAAGTTGTAGGGTATACCACCTAGCACAGAAGTAAAACAAAGAGTGTCACAAAGTTCAGATGATTTTACAGTCTTTCAGAAATGCCCATGAGATTTCTTACTATATGATATGTTAATGAAATGTTTTAAATTGCTCTTATATATGTTGAATATAAATTAGTATTTTGGATTCGCTCTGCGTACCAGTACAATTGTATTGACCCCCTACCTCCCAGGTTTGGAGGCTCAGTCTAGGGGTCTGACTAATCAGTAGAGTCTCCAGGGAGAAGTGATCCATACAGTAGTGAGCCTTCTTTGTTCTAGAAGGCCTGGCATTTTAGATTATGTTATTCCTTTGTTTTGGTCTACTGGGGGCCTTTTCCCAGCTTTTCAGACAATTATCTTTAGATCATGTAGTAGAGATTTTGCAGACTATTCCAGAAGTAGTTTAGTTGATTTTGGATTTCATTCCATATAGTTAAACTGAATCCAGAGTGTGACCATGTTTTTGTATTAGATCATAATTTCGCATTTTCTTTTATTATATAAATATTGTGCTTGATTTCCAAATTAGATAGAGTATGACGTCTGGGCCTTCATGGTTCGGGATGTCCGTCATGGCTAGAGTATGACATCTGGGCCTTCATGGTTTGGGATGTCCGTCACGGCCAGCCCCTAGTTCAGGTCATGACAGGTTAGCATAAGGATACTGAATATAAATGTGTAAAAGTTGTAAAATCTGAGCATGCCTGACCAAGCATATAGTGTGCTTCTGATATAATCAGTAACTAAAATACTGAAATTTGATAACTGAATAACAAATAAAATGTATGTTATGGTCAATAAAAACTGAACTGAGTTCTTAATTGAATAGTAAAACTGAACTATGGGAGGTATCACCTAACCGACATGTCCAGTCTAAGATAATAGGGGTCGAACCTGTGACCCCAGTTGGAAGGATACTAGTACCATTCCACGGGTACTAACAATGGCTGGGTCAACCCTAAACTAACAGGAAGACACCTTATCAACACTAAACTAATAGGAAGACATCATGAGATATGTGTCAACCATAGACTAATAGGACAAGGTGTAACCCCAATTTGCTACTGCTTTTCTAGATAGATTCTTTCCCTTAGAGCTGAAAGAATCTAATGTGCTAGAGTTCATAAATATCAGTCAAGGCAGTGTGAGTGTCAATGAGTATTCCCTCAAGTTTACTCAGTTAGTTAGGTATGCTCCCCATGTAGTAGCAGATAATAGGTCTAAAATGAGCAAGTTCATATCTGGGGTGTCAGATAGTGTGGTTAAAGAGTGCAGAACAATAATGTTGATTAAAGAGATGGACATATCTAGGCTTATAGTCCATGCTCATTAGATTGAGGACCTGAAGCTTAAGAGGAAGGAGAGAGAGAATAAGAGAGCCAGAATGGGTAGCTTTAGTTTTACTCAGCCTGCGTCAGAAGGCGGTAACCGTTCCCAGTTTCATCCAAAGCCTTCAGTTCCAGCTCCATATTTAGCTAGTGTGCCAGTACCAAAGTTCAGGAATAATCGGTAGGATGGGATGTTAGGCTCCAAAAACCAAGGTAGTGTGAGCAGTGGTCTTACCTATCCACTTTCCAAAGAATGTAGTAGAAATCACCTAGGTGTGTGTAAATTTGGCAGTGATATGTGTTTTGGATATGGCGAGTCAGGTCACAGAGTCCGAGAATGTATTAAGGCTGGTCCACGAAGTCAGCATAGTCATCTTCCAGTTTTATCCGGTCGCCCAACTCAGCAGAGCGCCACTTCCAGTACCACTATTGATCAATTCCAGAATAGCTTTTATAAACTCCAGTCTCGCCATGACTAGGTAAGTTTTCCTAATATAGTTACGGGTACGTTATGAGTCTTTTATCCTTATGCTTATGCCTTGTAAGATCCCGAGGCTTTCCTTCCTTTGTAACCCCTATATGATGGTCAACTTTAGTGTCAAACTAGATATATTAGCAGAGCCCTCCTCAGTGTCTCACCCAAACTCTAGAATAAAGTGGTGACATTTCAATTTATATTTGTTGATTAAGTAGATCATAGCTTTAGAATAATGTCTTTAAGATAAGGGGGAGATGGTAGAACAAGTAACCAAGTTAGGCTTTCACATTTTAGTAATAACGTCAGTATGTGTAGAAAATTAGTGGGAGCGGTTGATGCCTAACCCGTCCTTACCTCAGTACAAAGTTTTCTACTCCAGCTATCATGATATCTACTTATGCCTTACATGTCATCTCTATGATTATAACTCATATTCGTGAATGTTAGCGAGAATCATGTACTATTCCAGTTCCTAGTACAAGGAGTTCCAGCTTACTCAGTGTTATGAATCATATTCCATGTATACAGAATCTCCAAACTCTGGTCATACAGCTCATGACTCAGGTACTCATACCTTGCATTATGCTCAGTTCCCATGACTCATGCTACGCTCCTAATTATTAGTTAAATTTAGATTATATCATGTATATCCTCAGTTTAAATCTCTTGATAAGTCCAAGATATTGATATTCTATTCCTCAGGCCTCAGATAAGTGTCAAGTTCTATATAATGTCCATTCATACTTTAGGTCCTTATGTTTTAACCCTTCAATGAACTCTCCTTGTGAAATAATAGAGTGATGAGTGGTTTCTTAGATAAGAGAGAGTAAATATTTCATGTTAAGAAAGGATTGTAGTATGCTAGTTTTACACAAGGTTATAGTTATGAAGATAGGCTTGAATGTCATGATGATGTGTAACTGGCCAAATGCATTTTGGAGATTTAAGTAGGCTTGAACATGGTGGGAGAATTTAGTCCAGCTCGGACCTCTATAGGTTGCATTATCAGTGCCCATATTACAGAATTCTAGCCATGTGATGATTTTCTTATTCAGATGTCTTATTCAGACCATGCCAAGATTCCCTTGCTCCCTATAGTCATTAGAAACTTATATAAAGGGTATCAAAGGAATGCTCTATTTGAGTGTAAGTTTTCAGCATGAGTTAGTCTATATAGCCAGCAATTCAATTAACAGTCAGGCGGATAAGTTCGTATGGTTTCAGATCCCAAATATTCAGTCATAATTCTGTTCATAGGTGCCCCACGTATCATCTCAGCTTTTCCTTAGTATCCCATCCAAGTCAGCATTCTACAAGGGACATAATATCACAATGGGGAGATTCACTATAACCCCCGATCTTTCATGTCCTAAACCTTTCAGTTTCTCTTCATGTAACAAATCCAGTTTGGAGTAATTAGTATTCATAAGTTGACCCTCAAGTTCTAATTTAGTCCTACGACATGTATCCAAGAAATTAGTTCAGCTCATGATATTCAGTTCATAATCATGCTTCAGACTCAGTTCTCATGTTCCCATTCATACATGTCCAATAAATGATGTCAGATTCATCAGTATTCCCAGCCTAAGGCAACAGCCTTCTTTAGATTTATTCAGTTCCATGTTCAGTTACAGTTATAATCTTGGTTTTCTATTGCCGTTGCATATTCATTCATGTATTCATGAATCAGTTCAGACATGTACTCATGCATCAGATATGCATGTTTAGTATGGAAACTTAATTTTTCAGTAGTTCAGTCATGTAGTCATCTTCCAGTTGTTCATGTTCAGTGTGTAAACTCAGTCTATCAACATTTCCCAAGGAGGAGATATTGTAATACCCTATATTCCTTAGTACATGAGTAATCCCATATAAAATTTTTGAAATACTCAGTATTTTTCAGTTTAGAGCCTGCCCTTTCATAAGAAATTCAATTAGCTTTCCAACGATATAAAATTCAGCAAAATTCGATACCGAGGTGAAGAGTTAGAGTCATTTTTGTAAAACAGTGTGCCAACTAGCACTTCGGCACGTCCCGGAGCCAAGCCAAATGGCATTTGGCGAATTCCAGTGATGCTTCATGATACCACTGCATCACTCGACCAGCCATATTCATAATTGTCAATTTCCAGTGTTCCATCGCGATATTGGTGCGTCACACCAAGCAATATTTTCACATTTGTCAATTTCCAGTGTACCAACACGATCTCACCACGTCACGGTGAACTTCTAGGTCTCATCCAAGGTGGCAACGTGATACCACTGCATCATGCCACCAGTTAATTTCCTAGTTCGAAATTTCCAGTGGCCCGACGCAATCATGGTGCGTCGCGCCGGGGCCCAGGTTGGAAAAATTCACGAAAAATTAAAGTTTCATCCAGGGTTAAATTGGTCCTTTCCCATGATTTTATTTCATCCAGGTGTAATATTAAAGCCCTAAAAACATTTTAAGTCATTCATTATTAACTTTTCCCCAAATCAAAAGGCATTCTCTCTAAAGAGGCAAAAATCCTAGCTTCAAGAATACAGGCTAAAGCTCAAGAATTTTCCCATAAACCTTCAAGAATTAGCATTCCAAGGTATGTTAGGTGTTCATTTATGGGTCCCTTTCACCTATAGAGTCCACGAATCCATTTTCAAACTACAAGATTGTTGAATTATGAACTTCCATGCTTGAATTGAATTGAATCCATGTTCATGTTATTGTTGGGTTTTAGTTCATGATTAAATTATAAGTTTTTATGAAATTAATCATTATATGTTTTGAATTACATGATCTTCATGATAAAACCTTCAATTTGCAAGTGTATTTATGTAGCCATGATAACTATATGTGTTGATTATTATATGATCTAAGCATGCTCCCCATGTGTTTGATAAAATACCTATGTGAATCAAATAGTGCCATTATAACATGATAGCATGTATTCTCCATTCATGTATGAGTAAATGCATTACAAGTGTTTTCTAAAATGTCTCAATGAGTGGATTGTGATCAAGTAGCCATTATTATGTTTTCAAGATTATGCTATGCTTTACTTTTCATGCTATCAAGTCTTGGGGGTATTTAATACCTGATAATTTAGTTGTTTACCTAGAGCCAGTGTCAGTTATAGAATAGTATCAGTCAGGTCATGATCAGTAATACTCTCAGTCAGTTACAAAACACAGTAAAACTTAGTCAGTTATAGAACTCAGGAAAACTCAGTAAACTCAGGCTCAGTCCAGTCCAGTTCAATATGCTCAGTTCAGTGTCTTTTAGTTGGGAATAAGATTCAGCACCAAATAAATCCAAGGATGGGGGTTCACCTGCCCGTAGAGGGTGTAACCCTTAGAAGTAATTCTTGCATTCCAAAACTACATAGCCCGCGTAAGTTGAGACATCAATCTGCCAGTTGAGGGTTGATGAGGTGTTTTAATCGGCAAGATAAGGTATCCACCATTCTTATTAGAGTACCTGCCAGATGATGGTATCTTTTCAGTTTTTCTTACCCGTGGTACGGTACTGACACCCTTCTAATTGGGGTTACAAATTGGAACCCAACTCAGTTATTTATCTTATTTGGGGTATGTCGGTTAGATGATTACCTCCCATAGTTTCAGTCTCAGTCTTCATAATAGAACTCAGTTCAGTTCTACAGAATCAGGACTGTCAGATACAGTCAATCAGTATCAATAACTCAGTTATCAAAAATCTTAAATTATCTATTACTCAGTATCAGAACTCAGTAATTATCTTCAGAAAAGCTCAGTTACAGTATACATGCTTGTATTTGTACAATATTACATACTCAGTAGTTTAGCAGTATCATTTATCCATGTACTCTCATGTTCAGTTACTTTACATCATTCAGTTAGTTATTTTTCATGCATATGAACCCTTGTATTCAGCCTTGCCTCATCTAGCCTACCAATACATTCCATGTACTGATGCATACTTTTTATTTATGCAATGATGTCTCATATCATAGGTTCAGACACTTATATTTCCGATCGCACATAGACAGATTGAAATTCAACTAGCATATCAGATTTAGTAGTGAGTCCTCATTTATTGAGGATATTCTTTTACTTCAATATTTTAGTAGATTCAGTATTTCAATAGATGGAGTTAGTTAGGGGATTATCCCATCAACTCCAGTTTTAGATAGTTTAGTAAGAGGCATTTCAGACTAGAGTTCAGACAATATTCAATTTTACAGATTGTTGTTATAGTTTGAAATTTTCATCAGTATTTCTGATGTTTTGAACCTTATGGTATTTCGGCCTATTGTTCTATATTTATTATAGTATATTATTCATTGCTCACAACAGATATCAGTCATGGGTTAGCTTATGGTCCTTTGGGGTCGTAAGCACCATGTAGCGTCCGGGGTATAGACTCGAGGCGTTACAACTAAGTGATCTGATAATGAAAAACATATGCAAAAACAACTGAGTAAAGCCATAAGGTTTAAAAATACTGAAATACTAAAAAATCATAAATCTGAGCTTCTGAAAATATACTAAAAAGACTAATAAAACAACTAATAAACTGACTAACTATTTGAATGTTTGAAAAGCCTCTAACTTACTAACTGGGGATTTGTTGGGACAAACCCCCAACTAACTCCAAACTGACTCAAATAGAGAAATACTAAAATACTGAATGAAGATAAACTTGTCCTCGAAAGATAAGGACTCACCACTGCTGCTGCTATTGAAGTTCTGAACCTACCTAAGCGCAGTTAGGAAACTCTGCATTCGAACCTATGATATAAGACATCATAGCATGAAGAAAGTATATGGTCAGTACTTTGAATACTCACATATGAGATAAGGTCAGGAAAAAATGCACTAACTGGATAGCATAAGATAATGAATAACAGAATAAAATGAGATATATGATCCATAACACGCGTAAAAGTTGTAAAATCTGAGAATTTATGACCAAGCATATAACATGATACTGAAGTAGTTTGTAAACTGAAATACCAAAATCTGGTAATTAAATAACTGATAAAATGTATGCTATGGTCATGCAAACCCGAACTAATATCTATACTGAATACTAAATTGATACTGTATGAGGTATCATCTAACCGGCATTTTGAGTTAATTGGGGTCCAACCTGTAACCCCAGTTGGAAGGGTGTTAGTACCATGCCACGGGTACTAACATTAGCTGTGTGGATCCACTAAAGAGTTACCCTCAACTGGCAGATGCTCTAATAAGTACGTGTTACCCTCAACTGGTAGGTCGATATCTCTAACCTACATTGGCTACATAGTTCTGGAACTAAGGGACTACTACTAAAGGTCACACCCTCTACTGGTAGGTGAGATCCCATCCCTCGGTTTGCTTAGTGCCAAATCCTAATCCTAACTAAACTGACACTTATTACTAGGTTGAACTAACCTTAACTGAAATAACAATTGATCATAATAACTGACCGAATGATAATGCTCATGGTTTATCTGAAACCATTCTGTAAATACTGAAACTATGAAAATAGCTAAGTTTCAGGTATTCATAACCCCCAGCACTGAATGGAAATAACAATAAGGACATCTTAAAGCTTTGAAACCATGGTTAAGGATCATTTTCCAAAATTTAGTACTTAGGCATTTCACGAAACACATGTAGGGACATGATCTTAAACATGGGAAAGGGTAAAGCATGTGAAAATACCATAGTTATAACAAGAACCTTGAATTAGGTATTTAACATGGAAATTTCATACTTCAAACGTGTAAGGGCTACTTTCCAATGACAAACACTTCTAAACATCATGTATAATCGAAATTCATAAAAGTTTCATGGAGATAGCTTATTATAAATATGTAATTTCATTATTTAAAACATAAAAATAGATTCTTGGACTCCATGGGTGACAAGGGCCCATGGATGAACATCACACATACCTTGTACCTTAAATCTTAAAAGAGAAACATAAATCTTTAAGCTTTCTTGAAGGTTCTTGGATTTGGGAACTTGATTTCTTGGTTTCCTTAGAGAGAAAAGAATTGATTTTGATAAACTTGGGGATGATTAGGGTTTGTTCTTGAGACAAAATTGGAGAATTTGGGCAAATAATGACCTAACTGAAGCTTTAGGTCGTGTTTTTATGAATTGGGTTGAGGTAGGAAAAGACCCAATTGCCCCTCCATCATTTAAACCAAAAATTCATAACTGGAATGCTGATTAAAGGCTCATCGCGATGCGGTCTTATCATGATGTCTCACTGGTTCTGATAAAACTGATCATAACTTTTCTCTCTAGTATCGGATTAAGGCAAAATTGGTATCATTGGAAATCTAATTCAATTATCTTCAATTTGGTGGGTCTTGATTTGAAAAATTCCATGTATATTAAAATTTATACATTCAAAGTTGACCCTTGTAGAATCGAATACCAAACATTGGACTAATCAAAGGATTTTAGCTCAACTTTTTTCTAAGTGATTTGTATGAACATTTTTCACCTCATAAGCACTTCACACACTAGGATAAAGATCATGACACACACATTCAAATTATAAATCAAGAACTAGATTAAAACACCTTCACTGCAATGCGATGCACGTGCCAAAGAGAATATCACCATGTTGCTTCCCTATCATGGTGACTTGCTAGATTCGTGATCCAAACATGACCCAAACCTTGTCCAAAAAATCTGAAACTTCCCTGGGACATACTTATTACATCCCTGAACATGAATTAACTCAAAAACCAATGTCTCATAATTGGAAAGACCAAAATAAAAATTCTCAAAGTTTAGGGGTCTTGAAAATGACTATGTCCCCAACACTTAGTGAATTTCAAGCCTTAATCCCCTTAAGCATACAACTAAGAGCTGAATCGAGCCAGGATTAGTATGGGGTATTACAATATCTCCCCCTTAGAAATATTCGTCATTGAATGAGAGTGGTTAGACTGAGAGTACTATGCATGACTTGGAACATGATTGCATAACTAATTCTAAAACATGATACATGAACTGAATATCATGAACTGAACTGATTTCTTGAATATAAGCAATGACATAAGACTGGTTGTAAAGATTAGATAAAAATGAGAGAGTCAATTTATGAGTGACCATTACCTTTAACTGGATCTAGTTTTGTGAAGAAAACTTAAGATTTTTAGAACGTGAATACTTGGGGTATTCTAATACATCTCCCTTTTGGGATACTTCATCCCCCGAATGATCCTGACTTGGTTGAAATACTAAGGAAAGACTGAGATGATATACAGCACACTTAAAAACTGAATTATGACTGAGTATCTGAATCTGAAACATGATGCATGGACTAAAGTGGATTCACAATTTACTTGGATGAGAACAAACTATCTCTTGGAATGGCCATATTCATAAAACTTCAGATAGTAAGACTAGACGGAAGATGGAAAACCATAGGAACTTGTCTTACTACACTTCAAAACTACACTTCACTTGAGGCTTCTTAAAATATTCATATGGGCACTGGTAACTCTATCTACTGAAGTCTGAGTTGAACTGAATTCTCTCACTATGTTCAGGCCTACTTGAATATACAAAGTGCACACATAACATTGTAATACTAGTCTGAGTCATAAATTCAACACATCCTACACTTTCACAACTTCTCATCTCTTGAATAATTTTGATTACCACTTCAACAACATTCAACCTCTTACTACTAGCGCACAATGCATCCGTCACTTGTATAACAACATGACATTCAAGCCTATCATCATAACTACATCTGAACTTCTAGGCAAATAACCTACCTACATTTTCTAACACCTCTATCAATAACAACTTCCAAGCATTATTCTTAAGAAAATCACACACAAAATTTCAACTAACCATGACATATATCAAAAACTTGGCCTCAATCTTTCTTCAAACCTATAGCCTCATATAAAACCAATAAGAAATAATCTTTTCTTAACATGAAACATTTACTCCCACATATCTAAATAGTTATTTATCATCACCATCATTTCATGAAAAGGAGGTCACTTAAAGGTTAGAACATAAGGACCTATAACAGGAAAAAATTTTGAGCATAACTTTGAATCTTAACTGAGGCCTGGAGAATAGAGTATCAATGATATGAATTTATCAAATAGGTTTAAACTAAGGTCATACATAACATAAATCTAAATTTCATTGACCATTAAAAGTGTAGCATGAGTACTAGAACTGAACATACTATAAAGAATGAGTACATGACTCATGAGTTGCATGACCTGAGTTTGGAGTTCATAAATTCATGGAACATGATTCATACTGCTGAGTGAATCGAAACTCCTCATACTAGGAACTGAAGAGTACATAATTTTCTATAAGGTGCACGAATATGAGTTATGATCATAGGGATAACATGTAATGCATGAGTAGATATCGTGATAATTGAAATACAAATACTGAAATAAGCATGGGTTGGGATCTTCCTCCCTAGTGTTGTTCTACAACATACCTGCATCACTACTAGAATCCAAGAGCCTGACTTAGTTACTGGTCCTATCATCTCCCCCTTAGCTTCAATCCATCTTCCTAAGTCGATGGTGCAATAACACACATAAAGGATAAACTCACCCTGAAAGACTATGCCTGATAATGTAAGACCCACTACTAGTACTTCCTTCTGATATACAATTCCTAGCTTTCTATAGCCTCAACAATCATCACACGGTAACTGAAACACTTACTAACTTAGAATTTTTAGGAGTATCACCATACCATGAGTTCACACCATCTAGTGTTTTAATTTTAATTTCTATTAGCTCAATCTTCAATGATACAAACTTAGATTCTAATACTTGACATGGATATCTCCAAACCCTTAATGAACCATACTAACCTACATCACAACATACTAATATCACATCCCTAAATATCAACCCTCAACTAGCAGGTTAATATCTCTAACCTACACTGGCTATGTAGTTTTGGAATTAAGGGACTGCTACTAAAGGTCACACCCTCTACTGGGAGGTGAGCCTCCATCCCTAGGATCGCTCAGTGCTAAATCCTATTCCCAATTGAACTGATACTTATTACTAGGTTGAACTAAGATTAACTAAAATAACAACTGATCAAAATAACTGACTGAATGATAATGCTCATGGTTTATCTGAAATTATTCTGCAAATACTGAAACTATGTAAATAGCTAAGTTTTGGGTATTCATAACCCTTAGCACTAAATGGAAATAAAAATAAGGACATATTAAAGCTTTGAAACAATGGTAAAGGATCATTGTTCAAAATTCAACACTTAAGGGTCATTTGGTGGAGTGTATTGGAAAGTTAATGCATCTATTAGTTTAATATGTATTACTAGTACCTTGTTTGGTATATCTTTTCACCCTATGTATAACTAATGCAAGCAATAGTTATACACTCTATTATGTATTAAGGTGTATACTACTAATACCTTAAAATCTATGGCATTAATAATGCAATGGATCTAATGCATACATTAACATGATTAAAGACACTATTATCTCTCCAAAAAATTTCCGCATCCTTACCAACATATATATTGAGGGTATTATGTAAAATAAATTATTTTATTTAAAAATTATATAATTCATATTATTTTTTAGAAATCAAACCAAACACTGCATAAGAAAAATACAAGCATAACTAATGCAAGCATAGCTAACACAAGCATTGTTAATACAAGCATTACTAATACATCATATTTTGTATTATTCTTATACACTCTACCAAACGACCCCTTAGGCATTTCATCAAACACATGTGGGGTCATGATCTTAAACATGGGAAAGGGTAAAGCATGTAAAAATACCATAGTTACAACACAAACCATAAATAAGGGATTTAGCATGGAAATTTCAAGCTTCAAACGTGTAAGGGCTACTTTCCAATGAAAACACTTGTAAACATCATGTATATCCGAAATTAATAAAATATTCATGGAGATAACTCATTATAAACATATAATTTCATGATTTAAAATATAAAAATGGATTCTTGGACTTCATGGGTGAAAAGGGCCCATGGATGAACAACATACATACCTTAAAGCTTAAATCTTTAAAGAGAAACACACATCTTTAAACTTCCTTGAAGTTTCTTGGATTTGGGGACTTGATTTCTTGGTTTCCTATGAGAGAATGGAATTGATTTTGATGAACTTGGGGTTGATTAGGGTTTGTTCTTGAGAGAAAATTAGAGAATTTAGAAAATAATGCCCTAACTGAAGCTTTAGGTCGTGTTTTTATGAATTGGGTCAAGGTAGGAAAAGACCCAATTGCCCTTCCATCATTTAAACAAAAAAGACATTCCTGAAATGTAGATTAAAGGCTCAGCACGATGCGGTCTTATCTCGGTGGCTTACTGGTTCTGTAAAAAATGATCATAACTTTTCGCTCAGGTATGGGATTAAAGTAAAATTGGAATCGTTTGAAAGCTAATTCGATTATCTATAATTTAATGGGTCTTGAGCTGAAAAATTCCAGAAATATTAAAATTTATACATGTTCAAAGTTGATCCTTGTAGAATCAAATACCAAACTTTGAACGAATCAAAGGCTCTTAGCTCTATTTTGTTCTAAGTGATTTCTATGAACATTTTTCACCTCATAAGCACTTCAAACACTAGGATAAAGATAATGACACATGCATTCAAATTATAAATCAAGAACTGGATGAAAACACCTTCACCGCGGTGCGATGTACGTGCCAAAGAGAATGTCACCACAATGCTGCCCTATCGCAGTGACTTACTAGATTCATGATCCAAACGTGACCCAAACCTTATCTGAAAAATCCAAAAATTCACTGAGACATAATTATTACATCCCTGAATATGAATTAACTAAAAAAATAATGTCTTAGGGTTGAAAAACCAAAATAAAAATCCTTGAAGTTTAGGGGTTTTGAAAATGACCAAGTCCCTAACACTTAGTGAAAATTTCAAGCCTTAATCCCCTTAAGCATGCAACTAAGAGATGAATCGAGCTAGGATTAGTACGGGGTATTACAATATGTTTTCATACTTTATATTTTGATTATATTTGCTATATCCATGTCCTTTATTATCGTAAAAATAATTGCAAATGGATCCACAAGGCATCTTGTATGAATGAATCAGAAGTTTTTGTGGTTCGGCGATTTAATTCCGAACAAACTTGTTGAGTGAGTGATAGAATTCTGAAAAAATTAATTTCTATAACAGTTTTATGAGTAAATTTATAGCACTAAAGTTAGTAAATCAGAAAAGAATATACATACCGACAGACATAATTGAAGAAATGAAGGTCATTTATGGAGTTGATATTAACTACATAAAGATATGGCGAGTAAAAAAAGGGCAATAGCGATGCTTAGAGGTGGTCCATCTAATGGATATTGAAAAATGTTGCAATATCTTTATATGCAAATAACAATGTATCATGATTCTTATATTGGGATGCATAAGGCAGTAGATAAAGAGTTTAAATACTTGTTTATTGCATTAAATCCCATGATAAGGGGTTTCCAACTTTTTAGACCTGTTATAGTGGCTGATAATATTCATTTAAGTGGACCATACAAAGGAACTTTCTTTTTAGCAAGCACACTTGATGATGCAGGCATTTGTTATACATTTTTCCCTTTTAAATGGTGTTGTTTAAATTATTCAATAATTTTTGTAGTTTTTTTTTAAATACATGTTATACCTTCAAATATTTGTTGGGTTTTGATGTATTTTTTTAATTAGGTTGTATTTTTCCATTAGCTTACGGGGTTGTATATTCTGAGAATGACAATTTTTGGACTTGTTTTTTCCATCAATTGAGGGATGTATTTGGTGAACGAGATGACAAGTGTGTTGTATCGGATCAGAATGAAAGTATCATAAAAAGTTTGAGCATTGTGAATCTTTATGTCCGGGATCTAGCATGTATTTGGAACTTATGGAAAATGTTGGTACTTATTTTACAAAAAGTAAAGACAGACTTAGTGACATGTATTATTCTATGGCTAAAGCTTATCGAAAAGAAGATTTCTATTACATTATGTCAAAGGTTCCAAAAGTTGATCATAGAGTTAAGGATTATCTAGAAAAAGCTGTATATAAAAAATGGTCTGGAAGTTACTTACCTATGATATATCTAAATGTATTAATGGTTGCTTGGAAGAGGCATATGAACTACCTATTTTAGGATTTCTTGAAGAAGCAAGAATTTTGTTTACGAC
The DNA here is from genome assembly GCF_002878395.1 of Capsicum annuum. Lineage (NCBI taxonomy): Eukaryota > Viridiplantae > Streptophyta > Magnoliopsida > Solanales > Solanaceae > Capsicum > Capsicum annuum. Next base: position 43,809,698 of record NC_061116.1, read on the forward strand.
ATAAAATTGTAAAAATAGTGAAATTGCATCTTATACTAAGACAACCATAGGGAGAAGGTTTAAAAACATTCTTACTCTTAATTGTAAGAAAGCTTCTCAGATAATGATATGTCTTTGCTTATATATGCAAGTATACTATTTTTTTCATTAATAATTTTTGTCTTATCATATGTATTGAAGCATGTGTGTCTAACAGGTTAGGGCAGCCTCAAGTTATTTTTTCTGGTGTATACGAATCTGTTAGAAGGTACATTATCGATATTAAATGTGGCACGTGCAACTTTTGCCAGTATCAAATTGATGAAATTCCTTACCCTCACATAATCGTAGTACTAAAGAGTAAAAATATGGATGATTTTGGTCCTTACTGCTCAAATTTTGACACTATAATACCCAGTATTAATCTTATCTTGATTAAGCTTTTAGTTGCATGCATAAGGGGTTTAAGGCTTGAAATTTTCATCAAGTTTGGGGACTTAGTCATTTTAAAGACCCCCAAACTTCAAGAATTATATTTTGGTCTTCCCGACCCCAAGACATTAGTTTTTGAGTTGATTCATGTTTATGGATGTAAAGGGTATTGTCTCAAAGGAGTTTTAAATTTTTTAAAACCAGTGGGTCACCGCAATAAGCCCACAATACTGCATTAGACCCAATGTCATATAAATTGCATCACGATGAAAGAAATAAACAACTATGATAAGACCACATCGCGGTGAACCTTTTGCATCTAGTTCTGAATTTAAATGACTGAGAGGCAATTGGGTCTTTTCACCCTCAACCCAATTATTCATATAATGACTTAGGGTATCATTTATGACATTATTTTCCCTTCATCTCAAAATTTCCTCACAAGAAAACTCTCCTTTTTTCCCCAAGAACAAAATTGAGTTACTTTCCCCTAAGAAATCATGAATTCAAGTTCCCCAAGTTCAAGAACCTCCAAGAAAGCATCAAGATTAGTGTTTCCCTTCTAAGTTAAGAAGCTTAAGGTATGTGGGGTGTTCATTCATGGGTCCCTTTTACCCATGGGGACCAAAAACCCTCTTTTAAATTAAATAATGGATTTTTTATTATTTGGGTATTTTACATGTTCGATATGAGTTTGATTTATATTTTTTGTGGTAATTTAATTCAAATAATCCCATGTATGATCCCATGAAATAATTGATTTACTCATGCTTTAAATCTTAGTTTCCTATGCCGTATTCAAGTGAATTTCATGTTGTTGACATCTCATTTTTAGAATATCATCATGTTCAAGTCTTGCTCTCCACATGTTTGGTGAAATGTCTATGTCTTGGGTTGAACCATGATTCCATACTATAGTTTTAAGCTTAAATGTCATTATTATGATCATTCAGTGCTGGTAGGTTATGAAAGCCTGATACCTATGTGTTCTACATAATTTTAGATTTTCAAGTAATATTTCAGTTAAACCATGAATATTCCTATTTATTAAGTTGATATGATCATGATGAGCACTATCAGAAATAATGTTAAATTAACCTTTCTTCAATTTAGTACCGATGTCAGTTCAGTTGGGAGTAGGATTTAGTATCGAGTGAATGCAGGGATAGAGAATTTCCCATCGGTTAGGCAGAGTCATTAATAGCAGACCCTTTATTCCAGAACTACGTAGCTAGCATAGGATATAAGGGGTCACTTATCAATTTAGGCTTGACTTTCTCTTAGGGGTCACCATCAGTTTAGGCTTGACACCCTATTCCTTTAGGACATTATATTAGGGGATCCACATAACCAGTGTTAATACACGTGGCATAATACTGACACTCTTCCAACTGGGTTTATTGGTTGGACCCCAATTAGCTAAGATTCTGGCATATAAGTTATATGGTACCTCCCACAGTTTCCCTCAGTATTTCAGTATATCTTAGTTTGAGTTTGCTTGACCAAGTGTAAAGATTAGATTTATAGTTATTCAGTTTACAGATTGAAGTCTCCCAGTATATACATTATTTTAGAAATATATTTATGCTTCATTTTGTATTCTCAGATATTACATGTTCATACATTTATGCCCAGTTATCTCATGAATTTTAGTCAGTCCTTATCTCATGTACCAGTACATTCAAAGTACTGATCGCATAATTTTATTTATGTTGTGTTGGGTTGTCTTATAACATAAGTTTGGATGCTCAGTTTTCCAACCATTCTTGGACATACCATCATAACTCAACAGTAGTAGAAGAGTGTCCTCAACTATCAAGGACATAATTTATTTATTGCAGTTATTTTAGTATTTTTTTATGTTCAGACAGTTGGAGTTAGTTGGGGCTTGTCCCATCAATTCCTTAGTTATTTAAAGGCTTTAGACAATCAGTTAGATAGTCATTCAGTTAGTTCAGTATTATCAGTTGTTACAGACATTTCAGATTTTTCATTTACATATATTCAGTATTCAAATTTTTAATATTTTAGCAGCTTATCTTTTGTATATGTTATATCAGTGCCATTTTATTCAGTGCTCACAGTAGGTACCAGCTCATGGGTTAGCTTGTGGTCACTTGTGACCATAAGCACCATTTTCACAACTAGGGGATAGCCTCGGGTCATGATAAAACTTGGTATCAGATTCTAAGGTTTTAAAGTGTCCTAGGGAGTCTGAAAGCCGCGTTGAGTAGAGTCTTATGCATGGGTGTGAAGCATACCATACTTATAGGAAAGAGCCTATGAGACATTCTTAGGAAGTTTTCCTTCTTTTAGTGTTCATTTCATATGAAAGAGCATGAGGTCTATTTAAACTCTCTTTCTAACTAACCCATTATTCTATTTATAAACCATGACTCCCAAAACAAATAACGAAAGGTGTAACAAGGGTCATCCCGCACCACCTATTTAGGAAGATCCCCTGAATAATCATGTCTCCCACGCTGAATTCATGGTTGATTTCACTTCTTTAGCCTATTCAGTAGCTTCTTAATACATCCAGAAAGTTGTTTTCCCAGCCAATCCAGTGGCAAATACGGCTGCAGTTAGGATTTGAGATTTCACTCGGATGAATCCCCCTCTATTTTTGGGATCTAAGTCTGAGGAGAATCCGCAGGAGTTTCTAGATATAATGTATAAGGTGACTCATATTATGGGCGTCACTTCAAGTGGGAGTTTAGAGTTGGATATATATCTGTTACAGGATGTAGCTTACATCTAGTTTAAGTAGGGTAAGAAGGACCGAGGTGTTGATGAAGGGCCAATAGAGTTGGGAAGAATTTGCCATGGCTTTTCTAGATAGGTTCTTTCCCTTAGAGTTGAGGAAAGCTAAGGTACAGAAGTTCATTAATTTGAAGTAGGGTAATATGAGCATGAAGGAGTACTCACTTAAGTTCACTCTGTGGGAGAGGTATGCTCCTTCCATGGTGCCTGATAATAGGTTTAGAATGAGTATATTTGTGTCTCGTGTAGCTAATAGTATGGTTAAGAGGTGTTGGACTTCCATGCTGATTAAGGAGATGGACCTATCTAAACTCATAGTTCATGATTAACAAATTGAGGAGGAGAGATAGAGAGAGAATAAGAGGGCCAAAATAGGTAGTTTCAAATTTTCTTAGTCAAGGTCAGAAGGTAGTAACTATTCTCAATTTCGTCAAAAATTTTCATCCCAGCTCCATCTTCAGCTAGTGCGCCAGTGCATAAGTTTATGAAAGACAGCTGGGATAGAGTGTTAGTCTCTAAGTCCCAGGGTAGTATGAACAGTGCTTGTACTAGTTCACTCTATGGGAAGTGTGGTAGAAATCATCAGGGCGTGTGTAAGGCTGGTAGTGATGTATGTTTTGGATGTGTCAAGCCAGGCCACAGGATCTGAGAGTGTATGGTGGTTGTGCAGAAAGGTAGAAGTGATCGCTAGCAGGGCCAGACTACTTTTTTAGTAGCTCCAGTAGGGTGCCCGACTCAGCAGGGTGCTACTACTAGTGCCACTAGTGGGAAATGCTAGAACAGACGGTATTCTCTCCAAACTCGGCATGATCAGGAGAGTTCTCCTAATGTGGTTACGGTACGTTACAAGTCTTTTATCTTTATCTGTATGTTTTATTAGACTCTAAAGCATCACTTTCTTTTGTGACTCCTTATATAGCAGTCAATTTTAGTGTCAGTACCAAATCTTTAGTAGAACCTTTCTCAGTGTCTACCTCAGTGGGTAAATATATCATAGCGAGATGGGTATATATAAATTTCCCGATCACAGTATCTCAAAAATATACCTTAGTTGATCTTGTGGATTTAGAGATAACTCATTTTGATGTCATTCTCAGCATGGATTAGCTCCACTCCTGCTATGCCTTAGTTAACAGTAGAAATAGAGTCGTTTAGTTTTAGTTTTTATAACGCCCTAAATCTGGTCCCCAGAACGCTACACGATGCCCATGATCCCGAAGGGGCACAAGCTAACCCATGACTAATATCTGCAACTAAAAACTGCATAACATACTGTATAAGTGTGGAAATAGTAGGCTAAAACATTCCATAAGGTTCAAAACTGATAAACATCTGATAAAACCATATCTGAATAATGTGGTACGACAATACCAAAATAGAAACAATGTCTGAAAACATATAGTCTGAAAACACTGTAGTCTTAAAGCCTCTAAACTATATGAATAAGGAGTTGATGGGACATGTACCCAACTAACTCCAACTGTTGAAATAAACTAAGTAATAAAGAAATAAAGTAATGATCATGTCCTCGAAGGATGAGGACTTACTGTTAACTCTGACTGCTGAAATTCGAATACTACTGATGCTCTAAAGCTCGTGATTCTGAACCTATGGTATAAAACACCATAGTGCAAATGCTTCAGTACTATTGAATATACTGGTATGCATGTTAGGTAGGCTGAATGCAAAGGGTTCAAATGCATGAACAATGATAACTGACTGTATTACATGAATGTGAGAATACATGCATGAATAAGTGACTGCGACTGAATTCATGATAGTACTGACTACTGAGTCTGATTACTAATAACATGAGACACTGATAACTAATATAACTGATACTGAGTGACTGTATCTGACAGTCTAGGTTCTGATGGAACTAACTGAGTTCCATACTATTTTGAGTTGACTGTATCTGATAGTCCTAAAATTCTGAAGAACTATCTGAGTTCTATTACTGAGACTTAGTCTAAAACTGTAACTATGGGAAGTAGTCATCTAACCAACATACCCCAAATAAATAAATATATCTAGGTTGGGGTCTAATCTATAACCCCAATTGAAAGGGTGTCAATACCATGCCACTAGTAAAGACAAGTTGTGGGTGACCCTCATCTGACAGTGTCCCCAAAATAGAATGGTGGGACCCTTATCTGACAGTGTTTATCCATCTCATAAACCTTCATCTATCAGTGTTGATGTCTTAACCTATGATGGCTACATAGTTCTGGAACACAAGGATTGGTTTTAAGGATCACACCCTCAACTGTCAGTGTGTGTCCTCATCCTTGGGTTCACTCGGTGCTAAATCCTACTCCCCTCTGAATAGACACTAAACATGATTAATTGAACTGAACTGGACTGAGTTCATTTAGTTCCATTGACTGACAGAATACCACTGAGATTACTGAATTACAGAGCTTTTTGAGATTTACTGGGATTAATGAGTTTATTGAATTTTCCTGAGTCACATGACTGGCTGAATTCTATGGAACATGATTTGACTGAGGATATCATGAAAACATGACACTATCTCTAGGCACACAACTAAATTGTTGGGAACATGTACCCCCAGGACTCGATAGAAGAAAACTGACATGGTGTGACATTCTTGAATACATAACCAACATCAACAATCCATAATTCAATAAGTTGGGGATTTCATGAAGTACATAGTTATCACAAACTTAACATGAATAGGATTGCATGTAAACATGGTACAATTTCATAAGGCTAATTCATGAGCAATCCAACAAACATTTATAGCATGGGAGTTCTTTGAACGTAAAGGTAAAATATGAATCCATCATTTAAGTCTTAATTGAACTATATTACATAATTTATAGTCTTCTAGGCATTTTATCAAACACCTTACATGAACCACTTAAGGAATAGGTATAATCATCAATTAACACATTATAAACCACTCAATTCATGGATTTAAACTCATATACTAATGTAATTTCATAAAAACACATTAAGATTCCAACTTGGGAACTATACAACAACAATCACATAAACATAATCAACCCACAACATAATATTCATAATATATGATTTAAAACTTAATTTTGGGGCTTCATGGATGAAAGAAACCTATGAATGAACACTATGCATACCTGAGTTAATGAATTTAGATGGATTAATAGAGAGTTCTTGTGATTTAGCCCTTGAATTTGAGAGCTAGAGTTCTTGTTCTTGAGTAGAGTTGATTTTAATTTAAGAGACAAATGAAAAAGTGAGAAAATAATGTACTCTTAGGGTTGAATAGCATAATTGGGCGGAATTGAAGTCATGGGAAAAGACCAAACGGCCCAGGGATTTAATATCGCAAAAACTAGAAAATTCCTGATCATCCTTGGCGCGACAAGTCACTATCGCGCCAAGCCACTGGAACTGGACAATTGAGAATCTACATGGTGACGTGATGCGGAGCTATTGCATTTCCCTTTGTTTGTGACCTGGAAGTTTGGTACAACATGGAAACATTGTAGAGATTCACTGGAAAAAGGACAATTATGAATTAGGCCTTTGGTGCGATGCGCCACTATCGCGGAACAACACTGGAAATTGACAATTGTCGTTTAAGCTGGCTCTGCGACGCATTGATGGCTCAGGTGATACACTGTCTCACTAAAAAGGCTCTAACTCTTCTCCTAGGCGTCGAATTTGGGCGAATTTGGTATCGATGAAAAGATTATTGAATTTTTGACACAACAAAAAGTGAAAATCTTTGAAATTCTACATATATAAAAGTGTATTCATCTTTAAAGCATGTTTTTGACATCTTCGGGATGAATTTAAACTAGGTAGAAGTATGGGGTACTACAGTTTCCCAATGAACCAGTCATTGAATAGAGAGGTAGTACTTCAGTGCTTAGGGGTCAGATTATTTCTTATCTTAAGGCAAGAAAAATTATATCTAAAGAGTGCATTATAATACCCTGAACTTTCCTTAATCCTAAATTGTATCTGTATAAGATTAACGAATGACTTCCAAAGTGAGTAGTTTTTAAATCATATAGAGTTTTCCTAATTTCGACTTTTTATAATGAATAAAATTGAATTAGCTTTCCAATGATACCAATTTTGCCTAAATTTGGTATCGGAGTAAAAAGTTATGGAAGTTTTACAAACAACTATCCGAACTACCCAGGAGTGACGGGTAGGCTGATGGACCTTCACACAATCGACGGACAATCACTCTAGCCATTAAAACTGAGGCAGTAAACCATTTCACTGGTCCAAGTGTAACGGTCAGGCTGACAGACCGTTGAGCTAGCGATGGACCATTATCCAAGCCGTCATAACTAAGGTAGTAAGTACCTATTCTGGCCTAGGTGTGACGGTCAGACTGATGGACCATCAAGCCTGCGATTGACTATCAGACTAACTATAACAGATCCCATTTTTCAATTTAAAGCCATTTCAAAAAGGGTTTTTTGGTCTTTTTCCACCCCTTTTAACACCTAGATATATCAAAATGAAATATAGAACTTTAGATTCATCCAAAAAAATCAAGAGATAGGGTTTTCTCTTAAGATTAACCCTTAATAGCAGGACCCAATTTCTTCTCTAAGATTTTACTATAGTCTTTGCAAATTGATTTAAGAATCAAGGTTCCCAAGTCAAAAGATTCAAGAACCCTCACTCAAAAGTATAAAAAAGAGTCTCAAGCAAGCTTGTTCATCTAAATTCATAATATAAGGTATATGGGGTATAAACAAGGATAATCATTTCGTCCTTGTGCCCAAAACTTGTCTTTAATTACAAAGATATATGATTTTACATGTTTTCTTATGAAATTAAAGTATGGGTTTGTACCCTATGTTGTTATTCTTGAGATTATGATGTTTTCAATGCTTTAGAAATTGAAGTACATGAGAATATTGAGATTATAATGTATATTGCTGAAATTTTTAGATTTCTATATGATTTATGAATCTTTCTGATATCTAGTATGCATTTTGATACGTCTTAACCTGAGATTGATATATGCGTCATTTATCCCTACTTGAGATTTGCAATTTTAAGAAATTTTATGCTATAAGAACCCATGATTTGATTATTTTGAGATTATAGAGAAATTTTGACCTTGATGGTCATAATATCTTTGAAATCAACCTCACTGAATGAGATTATAGATTTTTTAGTTGGCTTTATTATAAACCATGAGATTATTGTAAAAGTTGACTTCCTATGAGATGAGTGTAGATAATTAAAGGGAGTAGTATTCAGCACCGAGTTGGGTAAGTTACTACGGTTTCATACCCTAGAACTACATGCCACCATGGGATTGAGATTTATGGGCCCAAGGTCGAGATAGTGATTACTAAGTTGAGGTTATACTCCCTGGCAAAAGTATGATTCCTCTCCCCATCGTGAGGTTTCTTTCTTAGGAGGACAAAATATTGGACTCCATGTAGCTTGTATGGTGTATGTCGGTTAAGAGAACCTCCCTAATAGTAATATTTTCAGAGTAGTTTCTTAAAGTATATTTTACCTTAAAAAAGTATTTTTTTCTCTACTAGTAAAAGTAAATAATCAGTTCCTAAAGTAAAGTATGCTCCTTTGAGATGAGTTATTGTTTCCTAAGGCTTTGAAAGATTCCCTGGTCAGTAAAGATTTTTAGATACCACGTGTAAAGTCTTACAGACTTATCCAAATATTATTTTACCTTAGATTTTAGTTTAAAAGTTACAATCTTAGCTTCCAGATACAGAGGTGATCATTTTATCACTTAGTCTAATATTTTTAGAAGGGAATAGAACTACAGATTTAAAAAACAAGTATATTGACTCACGAGATTTATACTATGCATTCCATTATTCATAATGTATGAGATTTATATTTTTAGAGTTACTCAAGTTATGTGAGTCAGTTATATCAACATGCATGATTTCTATAAAGGTTGATGATATTATCATTTTAATTATTGTATACACCCCCATATACTCAGTCCATCCTCAAAGTACTAATCCACATATATGTCTGTGTGCTACATTGTCTCATAATGTAGGCTCAGGTGCTCAATCTCAGCAGCGACAGTGAGCTTTGAGTGTCTTATCTACATCTTTATCCTTGGTGAGTCCTCATGGTTTTAGGACCTATATCTATAGCTCTCCCACTTTAATAGTCTTTTAAGTATTACTTTTAGATCAGTTCGAGTTAGTTAGGGGTCTGTCCCAATGGCTCTCTAATTTGGGTTGTAGAGGCTCTGTCGGATTAGATTATCAGTGATGTTTTATACTTTTTAGTATTTTACTATTCAGACGGTATGCCTTTGTTATTTCAATTGAAATATGATATGATAGAACCTTTGTTTTTCTCTGGTTGTCTTAAAGTAAGTTCTAAACTTAGTAGCAGGCTCAAAGGGTTAGCTTGGGGCTACTTGTATCCCTAAGACTATGTGACATCTCGGGATGAGATTTTAGGGCGTTACATGTATGTACCATCTTGTTTGAGTCAAGGACTCTAGTTTTACATATAAAACCCTCAAGTCAGTTTCAGTAGTAAGGGAATTTCCATATGTGTTCCCTGAAGATCTTCCCAGAGTTCCTCTTGAGAGGAAAATCAACTTTGAAATAGATCCCTTTCTAGATACCCAACCTATCCCTATTTCACCCTACAGAATGGCTCTGTCTGAGCTTAGGGAATTGAAAGAACAGTTAAAAGATCTCTTAGTTAAGGGTTTCATCAAGCCCAGTGTTCTACCATAGGGTGCTCCAGTTTTGTTCGTATGTATAAGAGATAGTTCTCTTATAATGTGCATCGATTACCGTCAGTTGAACAAAGTTACCATCAAGAATAAGTATCCGCTTCCTAGAATCGATTAATTGTTCAACCATATTTAGGGATCCAATTATTTCTCTAAGATAGACCTTAGATCTGGCTATCATCAGCTTAGAGTCTGAGAATGTGACATTCCAAAGACACCTTTTAGAACTCGGTATGGTCACTTCGAATTCCTAGTTATCTTTTGGAACAATGAATGACCTTGCAACATTGATGGACTTGATGAATAGAGTGTTTAAGCAGTACTTAGACATATTTGTTATAGTCTTCATTGATGATATTCTTTTCTATTCCCATAGTGTGAATGATCATGTAGACCTTTTGAGAATTCTGTTATAGATCCTTAGAGCTCATCAGTTGTTTGCCAAGTTTAGTATGTGTGAATTTTGGCTAAGATAAGTAGCTTTCCTTGGCCATACTCTTTCTGATAATGGCATTAGAGTTGACCCTCAAAAGACTGAAGTAGTGAGAAATTGGCCTAGACCAATCTCTCCATCAAATATTCAAAGTTTCCTGTGTTTGGATGGCTATGACAAATGGTTTGTTGATGGGTTTTCTATTATTGTATCCCTCATGTCTCAATTGACTTAGAAAAAAGTCAAATTTTAGTGGTCAAATTTTTGCGAGAAGAGTTTTCAGGAGTTGAAAACTTGACTCACTTCCACTCTAGTCTTGACTTTGCCAGATTGCACAGATTAGTTTGTAGTTTACTATGATTCTTCCAGAGTTGGTCTTAGTTATATTTTGATGTAGAGAGGTAAGGTTATAGCCTACGTCTCTAGATAGCTTAAACCCCATAAGAAGACTTATCTTACCTATGATCTTGAGTTGGAAGCAATTGTTTTCACCTTAAAGAGTTGGAGGCACTATCTTTATAGGGTTCATGTTGATGTGCTCACTAACCATAAGAGTTTGCAGTACGTGTTCACGTATAAAGATCTAAATCTTTGTTAGAGAAGATGGCTTGAGTTTTTGAAAAATTGTGATATGAGTTTGTTGTATTATCTGAACAAGGCCAATGTAGTGGTAGATGCCCTTAGCAGGTTGTCTGTGGGCAGTGTTTTAGGAGGTTTATCATCTTGCTAGATTAGGTGTTCGATTTGTTGATTTAGTTGAACGTAGTATATGGGTTCAGAATGGTTTGGAATCTTCATTGGTTTCTGAAGTGAAAGAAAAACAAGATAGGGATCCTAGTTTGGTTAAGTTAAAGAAGAAAGATAGAGATTAGAAAGTAGAGGTTTTCTCTCAAAGGGGGATGGTGTGCTTCATTGTCAGGGTAGGTTATGTGTTCCATGTGTTGATGGTTTGTGATAGCGAATACTTATGGAAGTACATTGTGCGTAATGCTCAATCCATCAAGGAGCCACTAAGATGTACTGTGATTTTCGGGAAATCTATTGGTGGAGTGGTATGTAGAGGGATATTGCAGAGTTTGTGGCTAGGTCCCAAATTGTTAGTAGGTTAAGGTTGATCACCAAAGGCCTAGTGGTGCATGCAGGATTTTGGCATCACCACTTAGAAGTTAGAAGTGGTGAACAAGGATTTTATGATAGGATTGCCTCGTACACGTCGTCAACATAATTCGATCTGGGTGATTGTTGATAGAATGACCAAGTTAGACTATTCTTGCCAGTTCATACATCGTATTCAGCTAAGGATTATGCTAGACTCTATCTCAGAGAGTTAATTAAATTGCATAGGATTTTGTTGTCTATCATTTCAGATAAAGGTACTCAGTTTACCTTTCACTCTTGGAAGGCTTTTCAGAAAAGGCTTGGTACCTAAGTTTATCTCAATATATCTTTTCATCCGCAGATAGATGGTCAAGTAGAAGGGACCATTCACACCTTAGAGGACATGTTGAGATAATGTGTTATTGACTTTAAAGGTAGTTTGTATGACCACTTACATTTGATTGAGTTTGCTTACAATAACAGTTATCACTCCAGTATTTAGATGGCTCTATTTGAGGCTCTCTATAGTAGGAGATGTAGATCTCCCATAGGTTGGTTTGATGCAGGTGAGGCTCTAGTGATACGGCTAGATTTATTACTTGAGGTGATGAAAAAGGTTTAGTTGATTCGAGAGAGGCTCAATATAACCCAAAGCCATCAGAAATCATATGTAGATGTGAAGAGAAGAGATCTTGAGTTTGAGATTAGTGATTTGGTCTATTTGAAAATTTTGCCTATAAAAGGGGTGAAGAGATTTGTAAAGAAGGGGAAACTCAGTCCTCGATATGTTGTCCATTATAGAATCTTGAACCATTTTTGAAAGGTAGCTTATGAGATAGAGTTGCTTGCAGATTTGGCATTAGTGTATCCAATGTTTTATGTTTCTTTGTTAAAGAAGTGCATTGGTAATTCCGCTGTAGTTGTTCCTTTAGAAGATATGGATGTTAAGGATGCCTTTCCTATGAGAAAGTCCCAGTTGAGATCCTTGATCGTCAGATTCGTAGGATAAGTAATAAAGAAGTTCCCTTGGTTAAGGTCCTTTGGCAGAATCAATCTGTTAAAGGAGCTACTTGGGAAGTAGAAGCAAATATGTGAACCAAGTACCCTCATCTTTTCTCCACAAATATAGATTCAACTTGAGGTAATGACTCTTCCTTAGATTGACTCTTTTTTGTTCTCAGTTTTAGATATATAACCATTCTCATGACATTACATGCGCATTCACAAAATCAGTTAAATTCATTTATCATGCTTCATACTCAGTTGTGTAATTATGTTCCAAAGTCATACGTGTTCAGTATGTGATCTTAGTTACCTTAGTACAGTACTCTCAGTCTAACCAATCTTATTCGAGGATGAATGTTCTCAAGGGGGAGATATTGTAATACCTCGTATTAGCTTAATCCAGCTTTTAGTTACATGCATAATGGGCTTAAGGCTTGAAATTTTCACTAAGTGTTGGGGATTTAGTCATTTATAAAACCCCTAAACTTCAAGGATTTTTATTTTGGTCTTCCCGACCCCGAGATGTTGGTTTTTGAGTTGATTCATGTTCAGGGATGTAAAAGTCATTGTCTCGGAGAAGTTTTAGATTTTTTAAAACCAGTGGGTCACCGTGATAAGCCCGTGATGTTGCATTAGTCCTGATATCATGTAGACCGCATCACGGTGAGAGAAATAAACAAATACAATAAGACCACATCGCAGTGAACCTGTTGCATTCAATTTTGAATTTAAATAACTGGGGGGCAATCGGGTCTTTTACCCCTCAACCCAGTTGTTCATATCACGACTTGGGGTATCAGTTACGGTATTATTTTCCCTTCTTCTCCAAATTTCCTCTTAAGAAAAACCTTTCCTTTTCCCTAAGAAAAAAATTGAGTTACTTTTCCCCGAGAAATCGAGAAATCATGAATTCAAGTTCCCAAAGTTCAAGAACCTCCAAGAAATCATCAAGACTAGTGTTTTCCGTCCAAGTTAAGAAGCTTAAGGTATGTGGGGTGTTCATTCATGGGTCCCTTTCACCCATAGAGCCCAAAAACCTCTTTTAAATTAAAGAATAGATTTTTCTATTATTTTGGTATTTTACATGTTCGATATGAGTTTGATTTATGTTTTCCTTGGTAATTTAATTCAAATCAACCCATGTATGATCCCATGAAATAATTGATTTACTCATGCTTTAAATTTTAGTTTCCCATATCATATTCAAGTAAATTTCGTGTTGTTGACATCTCATGTTTAGAATATCCTCATGTTCAAGCCCATTCTCTCCACATGTTTAGTGAAATATCTTTGTCTTAGGTTGAACCATGATTCTATACTACATTTTTAAGCTTAAATGTCATATTTTATGATCATTCAGTGTTAGTGGGTTATAAAAGCCTGATACCAACGTATTCTACATGATTTCAGATTGTTAAGTAATGTTTCAGTTAAACCATGAATATTCCTATTTATTTAGTTGATATGATCATGATGAGCACTATCAGAAATAATGTTAACCTTTCTTTAGTTTAGTACCAGTGTCAGTTCAGTTGGGAGTAGGATTTAGCACCGAGCGAATGTAGGAATGGCAACTTCCCCGTCGGTTATGCAGATTTATAAATAGCACTCCCTATATTCTAGAACAACGTAGTCAGTGTAGGATATAAGGAGTCACCAGTCAGTTTATGCTTGAATCCTCTCAAGGTTTACCCATCAGTTTATGCTTGAATCCTCTCAAGGTTTACCCATCAGTTTAGGCTTGACATCCTGGTCTTTTGAAATATCAAATTAGTGGATCTATACAATCAGTGTTAGTACCTGTGGAATGGTACTGACACCCTTCCAACTGGGGTTACAGGTTGGACCCCAATTAGCTCAAATTGGGGCATGTTGGTTACATGATACCTCCCACAGTTTTCATTAGTATTTTAGTATATCTCAGTTTAGGTTTACTTGACTAAGTGTACAGATTAGATTTACAGTTATTCAGTTATACAGATTATAGTCTCTCTGTTTACATATTATTTCAGAAATATGTTTATGCTTGGTCTTGAATTCTCAGATATGATATGTCTATGCATGTATGCTCAGTTATCTCATTCATTTTAGTCAGTCCTTATCTCACGTACCAGTACATTCAAAGTATTGATCATATACTTTTCTTTGTGCTATGTTATCTTATAACATAGTTTTGAATGCTCAATTTCTCGACCATTCTTAGATAGCCCAGCGTAACTCAGCAATAGCAGTGGTGAGTCCTCATCTATTGAGGACATGATATTTTTATCTTAGTTATTTTAGTATTTTCTTATGTTCAGACAGCCAGAGTTAGTTAGGGGCTTATCCCATCAACTTGTAATGACCCTTCAGGTTATTTTCCATATTTATGTTTATTTTCACCATTTGAGCTTCTACATAGTTGGCCCAAGTCATTTATTACTTACTGGGACTGACGTTTTGGTTACCGAGCAGTTCGTTTGGTTTTTAGAGCCAATTCCTTGTTTAGAAGTCTTCACTGGTTTCAAATGGCCACCAAGTGAAAACTTCAGCAAAATAATCTCAAATGTAAATTCTGACTACACCAGCAGATTTGGAATATCAATTTTAGTTTGGGTAGACCTTTGGTTTGGGTTTCAATGCACCTGAGCTCATTTTGAGCTATTGAGTCGAATTTATGAAAAATAAAACTATAGGTATGGGCCACACTTTTTGTCAAAATGATCTCAGATTAAGGTCTTGATGATTCCAATGTATTTAAAATGTGGTTTACACTTAAATTTCACTATTGGATCATATATTTTGGATTCTAAATGAGTTTCGATCGCCAAAAATAAGTTTTTACCTTTGTTTGGTATGATTTATCTCGGATATGTTAGATTTAGATACTAAAGTCAATTTGAATGGTTGGTAATGATATAGGTTTATTGGTTCAGTTTTGACTTGACGCTTTGGAATGTCGATTGGGAAGTATGATAAATTTGGATCATTATTGCCTACCCATTCTTAGTTTTTGTTTAAGATAGTTGAGATTGAGCGATTCAGCCTTGGTATTGAGATTTTAGCTTGGTGTTGTAGAGCTTGCGTGCAACTTTTTTTTTAGACTTGTCTTCATTTAAATTTCATTTATAGGCTGGTTAAGTCTACTCTATGGTTGTCTATTCGGTCCTCTTAACGTCGGTTGGATTATAGTTGATAAGTTTTCAGATGATAGCTCATGGGCCTCGTATTTGTTATTTCAGTTTTGACCTTGAGACTCAGTTTTCTTTGGAAATTTTGGATGATTTACTCAGTGGAAGTAATATATTAGAGTTGGATTTAGTATGCTTTTATTCTTAATTGGTGGAACATCCTGGAGCAAAATATTTAGTCATAAGTAGTTATACCTTGAATTTTAAAATTTCAGTTTGATTTTCATTCGGAGTGGTTGCAGCATTGGCACGGATTGCATTTCTTGATTATCTCTATTTGTATGCCCAGATAATGCCTTATGAGCTTATTTCAATGTTTTCCTTACAGACTTTCAGCGGATCTGCTTTAGTTTTTTGATTTCTCTATGATGAGATGTAGTTGATGAGACTTAGGTGATTTTCCTCCTAGTTTGAAGTTGAGAGCATGTGTAAAATTGTTAAGGAATGTTATTTTTGGGTTTGGAGTTGGCTTTATGACTTATGTCTTGGTTTGCTTTTGCCTTGGATGATCCTTTATTGATTTATATGGATATAGAAATGGTATCAACATGATGTGATTTAGATATGAGTACATCAGCCTTTCCAGCTCAGTTAGAGGCTAGTTAGCGGTTAAGTTGAGTTGGCTATTTTGGAAGTAGAATGAGAGTTCTTGTTGAAAAGGGATACTTTTGGAAAAATCCCTTAGAAGTGTTTTCTCTCCATTGAGGCTACTTGGGAAGTCGTGCTTGGAGCATGCGCGCCCAGTACTTCATCCTTTTGAGCTTTTGAGATTCTTTCTATCCATTGACTTTCGGGGATGAAAGTCTTTTTAGTAGTGGATGTTGTAATGACCCTTCAGGTCATTTTTCATATTTATGCTTATCTTCACTGTTTGAGCTTCTCTATTGCTAGCCCAAGTTATTTATGACTTGCTGAGACCGACGGTTCAGTTACCGGGCAGTTCGTTTGGTTTTTAGAGCCAATTCCCTGTTTAGAACTCTTCACTAGTTCTAAATGGCCACCAAGTGAAAACTTTAACGAAACGATCTTGGATGCAAATTCTGACTATGCCAGTAGATCCAGAATATCAATTTTAGTTTAGGTAGACCTTTGATTTAGGTTTCAATGCACCCGAGCTTCTTTCGAGCTATTGAGTGGAATTTATGAAAAACAAAACTGTAAGTGTGGGCCCACTTTTGCCAAAACAATATCCGATGAAGGTTTTGATGATTCCAATGAATTTAAAATATGGTTGACACTCAAATTTCACTATTGGATTATATATTTTGGATTCTGAATGAGTTTCGAGGGTCAAAAATAAGTTTTTGACTTTGCTGGTGGCCCAGACAGCGACTGCGGATCTCCAAAACTGGTAGGGGTATTTAAACACCCTATAGGCTGCGTTTTCCTCCATTTTGCACTAAATTTTTAGAGTCTAAAACCCTAAATGGGTATGATAACTCAAAATTGAGACTTATGGGTGTCTAGGGAGCTTGATAAACATCTTTTATCATGATTATCATCCAGATTAAGGTAAGATTTTATCACTTTATTGGTGAATTTTTTTGTTCTTGACCCAAAACCCCAATTTAGCTTAGGGATTGATTTATCCCTAAATTTGGTTTGTTTTCACCAATTCATTGAGGGTTATGATTCCTTGGTGACGTATACGCATTGGGTTGACCTCGGAAATGCAATTTCCATATATGGGACCCACTTGAGATTTTTGGTGTCATTTTTAGACCCGAAGCACAATAATGCAATATGGTATCATTAGACTCAGATTAATGAGTAGATTATATTTTTGATAGCGTGATGGCATTTTGGGGATTGTGAAGTAAAGACAAGCATGTGGTGCTTGAAGTGTGATTTTGCGGTTTAGCCTTGAGGTAGGCTTTTGTCTGCTCTTCTTCATGGATGATGTATGATATATATTGCGTGTGAATGTGAATGTTAAGATTGATATTGGATAAAATAACTTAGTATTAATTATACATATAAATTTGGGGATTAGATGGGGGTTTTGACCCATAGGTTGTATTACTTAATACCCTTGTAGAATCCTATTGCCTTCTCCCTAGTATGGGTAAATTTGTAGCATGAATATGATATAATGCTATGCTTGGAATATGGTTTTAGCATTTGAATCATGATTTGTATATTTATCCTTTTGGGCTAGTATGATAGTTTTGGAATCGTAAGTTTGGTAGAGTTGACTAGAGTACCCTTGTTTCTAGTCAAAGTTACTATCTTAGGCTTTAATATGGCTTGCTTGATATCTAGACGATGAACTATATACCTTAGCCTAGTTTAGGCCATAGTATGACTAATTATGGAAATTATGGATTAAAAGTGAGATCATTCAGCCTACTTAGGACTAAGTTTATATTAAGTCTTGTGGACTTACTTACGGATGTTAGACATGTATGAGCTTATGGTTATGATACTACTTATGGAAGTGATATTGGGGATTTAGAGATATTCCTCCTAGATACATTATGTGGCCTATAGAGATGTTATTTCCTCTTAGACTTGATGATTATTGTACCTATAGAGATGATGGTCCTTTTGGATATGTAAATTGTCCTAGAGAAGCAATATTCCTCATTTTTTTGACGTTTGACCTATTGGTATATGATATCCTATAGACAATTACACGTCTATCTATATTATATGCCTCCTAGGTGTGAGATATCTCTTGTGTGAGAGATGATAACATATTTATTGATATTATGCCTCCTGTATGTGAGATGATTAGTGGTATGCTATAGCTTATACATATGATCATTGATATGAGTTTCAGACATGTATATGGGCCTATGGCCATGATTATGATGTTGTGATTATTTTGAATAAATTAATGGGCCAAGGGTCGTGTTATAGTACTGATTAAATATCCAAGAAGTGTTTATCATTGTGAATGATGTAATTGCGATTTATGAATATGAATATGTATATGTTTGTATAATCATCTCTCCGGTATGGGATAGAGGAAGATGCAATATGATGCTTATTATTCCACTGATTGAATACTGGTGATGACATGCATAGGTTTGGTATGTTCATGATTATTTACAATTATAAATGATGTGATTATAGCTGAAATATGATATTATGGTTCTTCTTCTTGTTAGATGATTAAGCTCTGTGGTAACTAATTGTCTATTAGCTGACTATTGCACCTGATTGCTAGGAAGTTAATGTATTAGTTAATGAATCTTGCTTAGTTGTAACTTGGTAGCTAACGATGGTCAGTTAATGAATGATGTCATTTAATAAAAGATGGTTAGGTGACAAGTAGTAATGTGTTGTCTAGTAATGATTAACAAAAATAGGATGAATAGTTGATAATAATGAATGGTGGATAAATGACTGTTTTGGTCTAATGATGAACCTAGACTAGATGTTAGATGTTGACTATTAAATGAATAGTGGTTAGTTGTTATCCCGTGAACAAGGATTATGTGAAGGATAATGTTTAGGCTAATAACTAGAGGTTATATAATGATTAGCGAACTAGTGGTTTAATAATAATAAGTGTTGGTTAGCTAATAACGAGTAGTTAGGATATATTGATAAGATAGACATCTTTACGGTTATGAGTATATCGGCTTGTGTCTTTGCACCTATTTAATGCCTATATTTATGTGTCGAGAGTTATTGTGATGAAACATTGATACCCGGCAAGGCTAGAGGATATTATGATGATATTCATAACCGGTTTGAGTCCGAAGGATACTATTGAGATGATATTGATTCCCACCAAGCCCAGAGGATATTATGATGTTATTGATACCCGGTTCAAGTTTGGAGGATACTATTGATATTGTATTGATTCCCGGCAAGGCCAGAGGATATTATTATAATATTGATACCCGGTTTGAGTTCGGAGGATACTATTAAGATGATATTGATTCCCAGAAAGGTCGGAGGTTGATTACGATGATGATGGTCCTGATGAGGACAGTTATTATGAGTTGTGATATTGATGGTATACTTTGCATTCATTCCTATATGTGCATATCACCAGTATGTATCTATGTCTATCAATCGGTATGGGACGGTTGCATAGATATAGGTGAAGAATATGCCTTATGTTGTTATATGTTGATTGAACCTTCCGAGTCTGGGGCGGTGGGGGTACACTTAGGCTCGTCTAGGTATTTGGTTTTCTGGAGTAGCCGGTTATTTATGATGTTATTGATATTGTTATTATCATTATTTTGATCATTATTATGGCTAGCCTATGATAGATTGGCCATGGATCTGGTGTTGGGATTGAGGTATGTCTTTGGTCTTTGCTATCTTATGATTACATTACAATGCACGATTATTCTATGTCTAGCCATATAGATTAGAAATCCTGAGTATGTTGGTATTGAATCCTGATAGTATTATAATGAGGTCTTAAAATGAGAACATGACGATCTAGGTTATGTTTGAGACGACCTCATGTTTATATGTATTATATATATAGCTATATGAATTCATGGTGCTATCGAATATCCCTTTATTCATTGTTCATATTGTATAGTCATTCCTTCGCCTTGTATATTACCATATATCTTTCTTTCGCTCTTTATTTGTATATTGACCTGGGATGTACGGTATAGCTTTGGCATATATTGAATGTTGCTGGTATAGGATAGTTCACCTTGATACTTCCTTAGTCTTATTATTTTAGACTCTTGGACACGAATAGGATAGTTTTCCCTTGTTATTCTCATTGACTTATTACATGATTTACGGACTCTTCGTTGTAGTTTTCATTCTGTTTATATGTTGTATATATCTACTTTATCTTTGGAGCTCAGTTGGCAGTTGCCTACTGAGTACCATTTGTTTGGTACTCATACTATACCTCTGCAGCCTGCAGATCATAGTATGAGTTATCACCGTTGATGTGTGCATCATGTGGAATAGCCCTGATTCAGAGACTTAGAGTGAGCTCCTGACGTTCGGAGTATTACTTATCTCTCTCCTATGTATTAGACTAGCCTCTAAGTGTATTCAGAGGTAAGTTGAATCAGTGTATTTCTCCTTGATATATCACTTTTGTACTCTTATTATGTTTAGAAGTTCTTGTACTGATACCACCAGATTTTGAGATTCGTCTATTATGTATTGATCTTTATCTCATATATTCCGCATTCTTTTTCTTATGTTATTGAGTAGTCCGTTACTAGCCGTTCTGGACTACTGGTTGGCTTGCCTGCTGGTGGGTTATGGTAGGCGCCTTCATTACCTGAAAATTTGGGTAGTGACACAACTCCTCAGACAGTTTAGAGCTTCAGACAATTAGATAGATAGTTAGTCAGTTAGTTCAGTATTATTAATAGTTACAGACATTGTAGATTTGTCATTACATATATTCAGTATTCAGATTTTCAGTATTTTAGTAGCTTATCTTCTGAATGTGTTATATCAGTGCCATTTTATTCAGTACTCACAGCAGGTACCAGCTCAGGGGTTAGTTTGTCATTACTTCTGACCGTAAGTACCATTGTCATGACTAGGGGGTAGCCTCGGGCCGTGACAGCATTCCACCCAAATAGTATAATTTTTTTAAGTGAAGAAATCCTATCTCCATATGTTCATCAACTTCTCAAATGAAATTTTTCTCTATGGAGAATGTTCGCAACACCCATCCTGAACCATCTGGAAGTGGGCTAAACTAACCGGTGAATCACGATGTTGAGAAAGCAAGAATGTATGAACAAAGTATAGAATGGCAATATTCAACTCATCCTGTGAGTTATCAAAGTTTCCTATTTTCACCCATTGAATTAATGTTAACTTAGATATTCTTGCTTTAGCATTAGGAAAATACTTTGACATTAAGGTTGATGTGGGCGATAAAGTATACATATATTCATCAATATTACCGGTACATTTAATACTGGTAATTATAGCAAACTCAAGCATAGTAAATTTGAGGATATTACCCTTTTCAAAAACACGAATTTTGTCATGTGGATTTCGAGTATTAGAAGGAATTTGGATATTTGGCCTAACCAGTTACATTGAGGCATGTCGAGGAATACACCAAAGATTTTATTTCTAAATAACCCAAGAATTTCTTCTCCAAAACAGTTTTTTATATCTTTTCCGAATTCCCGGTTACATGAAAACTACTAATATGTAGCGGGTGAGCCAAAATTTTATCAATCCAATATTTATTCCTTGAGATAATAATAAATACATTTGCAAAGTTATCACAACTATTGAAAAGGTAAGGTTACAATGAAAAAGAATAAAATACAAATATAAAAAGAAAAATTTGACAGTAACATACATATCCAGCAATGTATATAGCTGGAAAAATATACCTGCAGACTGCCAAAGAAAAAACTAATACAAAAGGCATATATGTTTGTGTACAACCTTATACATAATATGCCTATGTATAATGTTATCATGTTAATGTATGAACATATGCCTATGTATAATGTTATACAGCAAATGTATGAGGTTAACAATGTCAATGTAAGTTATGCTAAAATTCTAATGTATAATATTATCATTTCTAATGTATAAAGTTACCACTATCAAGGTAATTTATGCTATCATTATTAATGTATAATGTTATCATTCTAATATATGAGGTTAATACAGTCAAATAATGTTAATATTCCATTCTAATGTATGAGGTTATGATTCAATGTATAATATAAAAAATTTAATGTATGGGGATAAACAGGTTAAGTTAAGTGATATTACCAATCTAATGTATAATGTTACCAATCTAATAAATAATTTTATCATTCTAATGTATGAACATATGCTTATGTATAATGTTGTATGAACATATGCTTATGTATAATGTTATCTAGTAAATGTATAAAGTTAACACAGCAAAGGTAAAGTTATGCTACTATTTTTAATGTATAATGTTACCACTCGAATGTATGCGGTTAACACAGTCAAGTTAAGATGTTTTGTCATTCTAATGTATGAGGTCACAATTTTAATGTATAATGAAATATAACGTGTGGGGTTAACACATTCAAGGTAAATTACATTACCATTCTACTGTCAAATATAACCAATATAATGTATAATGTAACCATTATAATGTATGAGGTTATACTATGTATAACTATGTGAGAAACTATTAATTGAATGAAAAGAAAAAACTTCAAATCATTGTACCTTTCGAAGACGCGGTCGTCCTGATTCATCAATTTTTTCTTACTTGGAGATTTTACAACGGTCTTGTTGGAAATTTCTTCATTTTGACTGGGTCATTTTGGTTATTCAATATATTTTCTGTGCAATTGGGATTCTCATAATTAAAAGTTCCTGCAATAAATTCAACACCGAAAATTGTTTGTTCTTTACCATCTAACTCACTAAGTCCTAAACTAAAGCTCGGATCACACTCCATTATGATGCTTAGATTTTACAGATTAAGCACATGCAATATAGAGCAAAACCCGAAGATCTGATTTGGAATAGTTGAAAAATTACAAAACAAAGCAAATCTCACACTGGAATGATATTACAAAGCTAAGAATTTGAGAACTATACACATGCAATAATGAAAAAATTAAAAATAAATTGATTTGATAAAGTTGAAAAAATAATTCACAAACCTCGAAATTAATTGAAGAAGATGATGAAGTTAATCACCTAGATCAGTTAATGCTTGAAATTTGAAAATTTTGAAACCACCATATCACGTTTGTTTGATTTTCGGAAAAGATTAAGGAGCACTAGTAGAAGGAAATCCATGTGTTTGGTATGTATGAGAACTCTAGAGATAGAAAATGTAAAGGATGGGATATTGTGTAATTAGTTTGGGATATTTGTAATTACTTTTGTAAAATGGGATATTATTTAATAACTAATATTTAATTTGTATATTTATGTAAATTTTAAAAAAAAATTGTGTGTATATTTATATACTGTATTATATATTATTTTATACAATGAAGTCTTTATATTTTGATAATTTTCTTCTTCCTCCGTCTTAATATTATGTATCCATTTATGCATATTTGTTTAATTATGTATATTATTGAATAATTTTATATATTCACTCAATATACAACATCATGTAAAATTATAAGAGGTGTATAATATGTTCATATATAATACTATAAAATATTCTACACTAGTATACAAGAAATTGATTCCATCTTCTTCCTTGATTCCAAAGCTTCAGATTCATTCAATGCACCCTCAAAAACTATAACAAATCACCAAGAACTTTAGATTTAATTTTCTCAATACGTACCCATTCATTTGTAGCAATATCCATTCGAAACGGAACTTATTACGAAATCAATGAAACTTTACTCGTTCTTATTTTCCTTGAATATTTTCTGTAATTTAATTCACATACTTTCTAAATCACTTCAAATTTAAGTTTTCAGCTCTTATTGATGTTTTCAATCAATTGAAACAACACTCAATAAAGTCTCCAAAACAAACTCAGCAACACTTATTTCAAAACTAATCTCAAATTTCATAAGCGAATTTGATTTTCAAACTCAAAAATCTGAATTTAGTTCAAACTTAAAGCTTAAACTGGACAATGGAGTTTTTTAAGTCAATCAAATTTCAAATCTGTTACACATCAATTTCAAAATCAAAATTATATAACAACAACATACTTTGTACATATCCAGAAAGTGGGGTCTAGGGATGGTAAGTATATTCAGTCCATCCCACTACCTTAGAGGTAAGATAGAGAGACTGTTTTCAATAGAACCCCAACTTAAAATAAAAATACTATAGAAAAAATAGTAAAGAGAACAAGAAACAATAGATATTAACAGGTCAGGTAATAACATAAACAAGACTATCACTAAGTTATACAATAAATTGTGATACATTCTGAAATAAGACTAGAACTATAACCACTAGCATGGATAACAAAACAAAGTCCTCCTACCTACTAGCAAGACAGACTCCTTCCTACTATCTTTCTACCCTAATTTGAATCTTTCATACCTTCCTATCTAACATGTCCTTGGTAAACTGAAGTTGCTCCATATTATATCTAATCACCTCCCTTCAATATTTTTTCGGTCTACCCATACTTCGCTTAAAACCACAAAACTAAAATTATCATAAGAAAAGTATAAAGAAGAAGAAATCATCGACAAAAGAGTGTATTGTATACACAACAACAATAAAGTATACAAAAGTATACGTTATTATACAAAAAAAAAGGGATTTTGTCTTCTTCCTTAAATTCAAACAGCAAATTCATCCAAAACATCTCAAAACTATATTAAATCATCTAGAATCTCATATTTGGGCTCCTCAATAGATAATTAATCTTTTACAATTATACCCTCTAGGTACAGAGTTTATTTACAAAAATTTATTTTCAAATTTTGAAGTTTAAAGCTTCAATAATGACAAAACATTCAAAAAATTGTGATATAAGTGTGAAATTGTATATAAAATGAACAAGTTTCACCAATTATAATGAAATTCACGAATTGTAACGAAATTTCAGACTATAGTTATGAAATTATAATGAACATCCAAGATTGGTTTTTAAACTATGTGAATCCAAAACATGATCCGGAGAGATTATCCAACTGTGTGAATCCAAAAAACTTATCGAAATTTTTTTGAACACATCAAGAATACCTTAACAATGAAGATGAAGATAGAAGATCTGCATGCATGTAAGAGTGTAATAATTTGGCTAAAGATTTAAAGTAACTTTCTTTTTTTTTACAAACATTAGGCTATTTTCGGTAAGAGCTTAAAAAGTTGGCGATATTTTGCAATTCAAGGTTCTCACATTCACTTTTCTCTAATTTTTTCTAAAATAATATGTAAATTTCCTTATATTAATTCATGTATATCTAATAACTGCATAACTGGTCACTTTTTTCTTCTTTTTTTCTAAAAATGGAGTTTAATGTTAAGTAGAAGAACCAAATTAAAGGGGTAAGTATACAATAGAGTAATTATTATTTTCAGTTAACACAAAAGCGGCGATAGTAAGAAAGTATAAACAATAGAAATTTAAGACTTTAGCTAGTTAATTACCCTCTCTCTCAAATTTGTTATTTAGTTTTTTCTCTTCCAGAATCTTAATGCTTTTATACATTTCTCAAAGTTCTTATACATAACAACTTATGTATATGAGTTAATCATTTTAACATTATTTAAGGTAAATAAATTAGTCGCCTTTAATATGTTATGTAATTAACGTCACTTATTGAAATTGTGATTAATGGAACCTTAAAATCAGTAACAACAATTCAATTTTAAAAAATTTGAAACAGCACACAAATTTCATTGATCAAAATTGCTCTATTTTTTCAACCAATTACTTTTCGTATTTCTAGAGCTCTGTTTTCCATCAAAATTTATCAACAATATAAATATCACAATTCTCTCGAGTCATTTCGACATTTAGCAATCCGAAATACTATATGAACGTTACAAAAGTGATGGTATTATTATTGTAGAAAGCATCTCATATTTGAGGTTGATCTCGACGATTTCATTACAATTAGATCTCGACAGTTGATCTCAACGAGAAATTCCTCCCTTCTATTACACTTCTATCCATGGTGAAGAAGAAAGAAAAATAATCTTCTTGCTCATTGCTTTTTTTATGTATGCATTTTCTTGTGTGTCTATTGTTCCTTTTTATTGTTGTTTCTTATTTACTAATGATTGCTCACTCTCGCTATTGTTAACATTACTTGAATTTTGAAGGAATACAAAATTGTGTTTTATTTTTTCTAATGGAGAAAGAAAAAATGTGTTACTTATCAATTCCCCTCCATTTTCTACTTTATTCTTCTGTTTTCCTTCCCCCTCGTTACTGTCTATATTCTCTCCTTAATGGGTGCTCTCTTTTTTTGGCTTTGTTTATGTATGTCTATATCTCTGTTTTCTCGTTCTCCCTTTGTATAAGGTGAAAAAAATGTGTTCCCTAGAATGTGTATTTGCAAACTCATATACATAATTTTGTTAGGTATATGCTTGCCAGGTCTTTTTTTTTTAACACACCATATACATAACTATTCAAGGACAAGTTTTTTTGTTGAACAATTTTTATTCAGGTATACAATATACATATCAGAAGTATATATATTAATGATTTAGCTATTGAAATTCAATAGCATGATACATAAAGCAGTTATGTATATTTTTGTATTTGCTTATGAAGTCATATTCTCTCTTAGCAGTAACCTATACATTAGAAATTTGGACAGAAATTATATTAAAGTAATTATTATGTATATTAATGATTTAGCAGCTGAAGTTCAACAGCTTGATATATCAAGTAGTGATTTATATGTTTGTATTATAGTATGAAGATATAATGTCTTTTAACGATAACTTATTACAAATGTTTCTTCAAAATAACTTTTAAGTATTCTAAATAATACAGTATCTAGATTCAATATTAGAGTTATGATTACTAATTATATGAGAATATGTAATATATCTTATATATTACTCTTATCATCGTACAGAATATTGTAACCCCCCGAGTCTGCACCCCAGATGCCACACAATGTTTACGACCCCAAAGAACCACAGGCTAACCCATGACCAGTACCAGCTGTGAGCACTGAATAATAATAATGAAATAAATGCAAAAGTTAGGCTAAAATTTCCCTAAGGTTCATAACTGTAAAAAAAATACTGAATACTGATAAATAAATACTGAAAACTGAACATCTGTCTGAAATTTTCTAGACTAAAAGCCTCTAACTGCCTGAACATGAAATTGATGGGACAAGTCCCCAACTAACACTGAATATTAAATATAATGAATACTGAAATACTGAAATGATAACTTTATCCTTGAAAAATAAGGAACTCACCACTAAATCGGTTGCTGGTAGTCTGGGCCGGTAAGTACGGTCAGAAGCTCGTGTGTCAAAACCTATGATATAAGACATCATAGTGCAAAAGAAAGAGTATGTATTAGTACTTTAAATATAATGGTATGCTAAGTGAGGTAGGCTGATATGCAAGGGTTTATATGCATAAACAATAACTGGCTGAGTAACATAAATATAACTGAATGAGAGTACATTTATATTTGAAACTACTGTAATTACCGAGTATGCAATGCTGTGTGTAAATTTACTTTATTGTAACTGATCACTTATAACTAAATTACTAATAACTGGGTGACTGTTTCTGACAGTCCTAATTCTGTGGAACTAAACTTAGTTTCGTGCTGAGATGAGTGACTTTTTCTGATAGTCCTGATTCTAAAAACTGAACTGAGGATTTATACTGAGTCTAAAACTAAAATTATAACTTTGGGAGTGTTCATCTAACCGACATACCCCAATTACAAACTGAGTTGAGGTCCCCAATTGAAAGGGTGTTAGCACCTTGTCAAGGGATACTAACAATGGTTGTGAGTTAACCCTATCTGGCGAGATATATCGGCAACCCTCATTGGTAAGAAAACTCATATGAGATGTATCAACCCTTATCTAGCAGGAAGATATCTCAATCCATGTTGACTACGTAGTTTTGTAATACAGGAATTGCTGCTAAGGGTCAAACCCTTTACTGACATGAATTCTCCCTTCCCTGGGTTTGCTCTATGTTGATTCCTACTCCAACCTGAATAGACACTGAACTGATTTCTAGACTATTCTAGGCTTGACTGGACTGTTACTGATCGTGCTAACTGACTGAACTAGAATAAGTTTACTGAGTTCTATTAACTAACTGAATACACTGAGTTTTGTAACTGACTGAGTACTACTACATGTGATATCACTGAGACTATTCTGAAGCTACTGTATTCTAGGAAAACAACTAGATTTTGGGTATTAAATACCCCCAGGACTCGATAGCATTGAAAGTAAAACATAGCATGGTCATAATTATGTAACAATAGTAGTTTATTAATAATATTTTCGTTTAGACATTTTGTCAAACACTTGAGAGGTATGAATTTGTGCACATACTATTATCAACATGCAAGCATCATGATCACAATCCCAACTCACAATTTCAAGGGCTTTTAACATAAATCCACATAATCCTACACACATGTTAATAATTCACATAAAACTTATAATAAATCATAATGATATCATAATCATGAACACAATCAAATTTAACATAAAATCCACGAAAGCAATAAACTTGTAGTTTTAAAAGAGGTTTTTCAACTCCAAGGGTGGAAGGAAACCCATGTATGAACTTTTAACATACCTTGGTAATTAAATTCGTGAAGATTGATGGTGTGTTCTTGAGGGTTGTCTTGAAATTGAATGCCCTGGGTTTTGTTCTTGATTAAATTTGAGAACAATGAGTTTATTTAGCCCTTTGGGATATTAAATTTCATGTTAAGGCTAAATATTGTAAGAGGAAAATGACGTATTTACCCCCACAAACTCAAAAAAATATAATGCTGGATGGGGTCCCCATCGCATCACGATCCCTACTTAGGTCAAGCTACTATCGCGACATGACTCCTACTCGTGTCAAGTAACCATCGCAGCACGACTCTAAGCCTGGGTCAATTGGTCCTCGCGGCGCACGCCTATCGCAACCCCTTGCTATTTTGGACATCCAAAATCACCCTTATGCTAGTTTGAAAAATCTGAAACTCACCTGAGATGACCTACAAGTGACCCTGATCATGAATCAATTTGAAAATTGACATACTAAGGTCGGAAAGGTAGAAAATAAGATCCTCCAATTTCGAAGGCTAAAAGTGATTCTAAGTCTTGACACTTCACTGAAATTTTCTAAGTCTGAGGCCTCTTTTGGCATACTGTTTAGGAGAAAAATAACTAGGATTTTTGTGAGGTCTTACAATATCTCCCCCTTAGGAACATTCGTCCTCAAATAAGACTGACTGAACTGAGAGTAACTGAGGACATGCATAACTAAAGTATGACTGAACTGTTAGTAGGGCCATCCTTCCTCACGAAGGTCGAGAGGAATCAAGAGTTTGCATCTACATCTATTGATTGCAAATGCGTGAGCCAGCTTTATATTTTTATTTTCTTTTGTTTTTACTCTTCACTTGTCCACCCTACTACTCTTAGATCCTCTTAGGTTTAGCTTCCAAGTTTTACTACTTATTTCCTGTACATATTAGAGTCACAGTTTCATTTCAATTGTCAGAGTCAGTGTTTTCCAGTATAGTAATCTGTATCATGTACATAATTGAGTCGTAGTTACTTTCTTATATTTTAGAACAAAAATCTATTGTGTCCTTAGATCCTTAGCACAAATATATCGAGTCAGTCCATAAAAATACAAAAAGATTTTCATTTTATTTAGTCTTTTCCATAGATCTTTAGAACAAATACATCGAGTCTTTATAGTCCAAAAATAAAACAAAAAATATGTCTATCACAGAGTCCTCATCTAGTTCACACAAACCTTTTGTCAAGATAAACATGTCAACCACTCCTACTGATACGTTGTCATGTAAACTTGACTATGTCTATGAAGTAGAGGTGTTACCATCACACCAACGGATGTGTACCACACCTATACAGAACCCATATTCTGCTGTAGCTAAAAAGATATGTAATCCCTGGATAAAGATCCACTTTATGGTCCAAGAAAAGGCAAAGGGAGTTAAGGAATATGTTGCTGCTACACAACTTGTTCAGTATCCTCTTCTGGTAACTCCAGAGGTACAGTTCATATCACTATAGATGCCAGAGGACTTTCCATAGAAATACGAAAGTCTTGGATTTACTCATATCCATATTGGTGCTGTACGAATTGGTTTGACATATCATGGGAGAAAAGACTGGCCAGTTATGGCGTATCTTTTTCTTCTTGATACTAGATTAAATAAGTACCAACATGCAAATTTGAGTACATCGGAGATTCTTCTGGATGATGCTACAATCTTTGTCACCATGTTCCTTGACTTCAACATACCGTTAGCTAATCCACGTCTAATGAAGGTGTTAAAGGTCCAGATCCAGATTCTCGATGCTTAGTAGGACAGATATGTCGATCAGGCCACTCTCCACTGTCATGTAGGCTGGCGTGTTCAGAACCATGATATGAACCTATTTCCTTTAAGTGGAAAGAACTCTTTGTTCTTGACTATTGATGCAACAAATAAAACCACAGAGTGCAACAAGATTCCAAGAAACATATCTAGAGATGAACTGGCCAGCATTATCCCAACTTTATGGGTAACTAAATATGAGAAGTTAAGAGCCTAACCTCAACCTCTCAAGTCCACTGATGATTCTGACCATCACTATCTCAAAAAGCCACCTAAAACCACCTTCTACATCCCCATGTACAACCCAAGTGATGATTTTTCGAATGAAAAAAACCCGAATACCATCCTCAAGTTCCTCACTGGATTTATGAGATAGCATGATTGGATAAAGAACTTCAATTATGAGGGTTGTAGTATGATGTGGTGTAAATGCCCTTTCTCAGGACATTACCCATGGAAGGCTAATTGTGACTGTAGAATTTCCAAAAGAGGAGCTGTTGCAGCTACTCAAGGCGAAATGCTTCTAACGCCCCTCTCTACATCCAGTCAAATAGATGCTTACCTATTAAACCCCCAATATAAAGAGGATAACTAGACCCAAGCTCCAAAATTGCCATCTTTTATCTAATCAGAAAGTGCTTCAGCTGCCCCTCAATATGCCATACTTATCAGAGCACTGGAAAATAGGCTACAAGCTATACAGTTTGAAAAATACCCACTCAGATCCTCAATACTACATTTTATTGACCAATACTAGAAAGAAATGGCCTCATTAGAAGAACAGATCTATTTCCTAAAATACGATCATGCCAAACTCCAAAACGCCCAAAAAACTATTATATTTCCCAAAACATATCCTTCATGAGGTTTGATCCAATTCTCTTCCACCATCCCACCTCGTCTATCCATACCAATGTTGTTCCCTCTAGTTCCCAAAGATGAATAGAAAGAGTTCGACATCGCAAGGTTTGTATGGGAAAAGAAAGATACCATGGCATCCCAAAAGGAATACAACTATGCCATACAGCGAAAGGATAGAGTATCTACCATATTCCCACATGGATTAAGACAACCCTCTCCATATCATTCATCTAGGAAATTCACTTCACCACTAGAAGATGAACAAACAAGGAGAGATGCCATGACACAAAGGGTCGAGACGATAAGGTATTCTAGTTGGGTTCCATATGATACTGATAAGATGGTATTGACACATACTCCCTTAGCCATGGTCTAGTTGCTGTAGTCTCAACTAATGATCCTGAGATCTAGAAAATAGAAACCCATTATGACGAGCCATCAGAGGTTTCTTCATCTCAGAGAGCATCGCAAGATTGTGATCTCGAAGAACAGTTGCAGGACAACAATGGCGACAACATTGATCCAGAAAATATAATTATCACAAGCTGTGAATGATATTCCACCACTTCATATGATCGTTTGCAGATCCTCGCGGAGGAATCCCATAACGGCGAATAGGTCTCTCTGAAGCAGTGTCTTCTCCAAAATAATGACGAGACTGCTGACTTGATCCACCTTGATAGAGTTAACATGAATGTTGTTGTTCCAAAGGATGATGAGCTTATGTAGAAAGATTTATCACATCTTACGAGCTCCTATGCTTTAGAGAAGCATAAGGAAACTTTATTGGGCAACACAATATTGGATGAATTTTCCCAATCTTTCCACTCTGATGATACGCATAAAGATGTAGCTCTCAAGCTAGAAGGGTCTCCTCAGCTATCAAGGCGTCAGGCAAGGCACAAGATTATCAAGGCGTCAGGCAAGGCACAAGATATACATGCAATTCAAATGGTCCAGAAAAAAGAAACCATTGGACAAAGAACTATTTATCAGCATAGATGCCAAATCCTCTGGCATAAAAAATCCAGGCAAGCATAAATGCTTTACCTTCCATGACAAAGGACACTTTGCAAAAGGATGTCCCAAATCCAGAAAGGCGATAAGGGAAGTACGAGCGTCCATGGCTTATCCTGAAGATCTTGGTGATCCTCATCCAGCTGTATAAGACACTCACAACTCCGCTTTGAGCACAGAGAAAGAACATCTGTGGGCATCTTTATTGGCCAACTATAACCCTTCATTAGCGGGCAGTTATGATACCAATGATGATATTTATGCTAGTGAACATGCCAAAGATAATCAAGATGCATTACAGCAATCAATCTAATTGCCGAAGGAAGAATGTCCATCTATACTAGAGAAACACTCTAGTAAACCAATTGTATCTCAACCAGTCTCCAAGCAATATGAGCTGACTAGTGATCCAGTCCTAGAAAGGAGGAAAAAACCAACTACAAAGGTAGAAGAAATCATTACTATAACTCTAACCCTGCCTCAGGACTTTAGAACTTTTGGGACGATGAAGAATATGGCATGTATGATACTGTTAGACTGCCCATCTAGATTCTTTAAAATTCCTACCTATTGGTGGAAAACACTTGGGATTGTGGATAAAACCAGTTATCTCACATCCCAAGACTTTGCCACCATCAACAGAATCCTGCTAGGAGCCTTCTGCAAAGATACGAGCTTCACCAGGCAGGCCTCCCACATGGCCCTAAACAACCTATGCAAGAAGAGACCTATACTAACATAGATTATTGAGAACTACCCAATTCTTGATTATCACTATTACAGGAATGATCTTGTTATAAAGTATAATTGCCCCTGTTCAAGTCACCGGACGGGATCCCAGCAAAAGCTATTGATCAGGTAATTCAAACTACCTAAGCCTCCAAACAACAAGCCTAAGGTAGTCAAGCAAACTAGGTATTTCATACGAAGAAGCCTAGTAGTTTACTAGAAGAAGAATGATGGTTTCTTCATCTACAAAAAGCCTGGTCACTTTTCTAAAGACTGTCCTCAGCTTAAGAGGTCGGAAGACGTTGTCCACCTCTTTGAAGAAATAGTTGATCAAGCTGGAATCTATTTCAACAAATAGGATGATCTTGAATCATTCTTCTCACTGGATTTACTTATAAGAGAGACTGTTCTAAACATCTATAACCTCTATAGGGATTACAACTACTGGGTCACCAATGCATTTCTTAACCAAGAAGACGTGAAACACTGGATGCACTGAAGCGACTGAGAATCCTATAAGGACCTACATATTGGGAACTGAGCTTCCCCTTCTTGCCAAACCTCTTCACTCTCTTCATAGGAGAGATTTTCAAATGCACATAATCACCAATCTCAAACTCGAGATCTTTTCTTCACACATCTGTATACAATTTTGGTCGGCTCTAAGCTGTCTTAATCCTTTCATTAATCAACTAAACTTTTTTTGAGGCATCAAATATCATGTCAGGCCCTACCACTGCGGCTTCACCTACTTCAAAGAAACCAATGGGAGATCTACATCTCCTCCAACAAAGTGCCTCAAACGGAGCCATTTGAATTCTGAAATGATAACTGTTATTATACACGAACTCAATCAAGGGAAAGTGGTCATCCCAACTACCCTTAAACTCAATGGCACATGCTCTTAACATATCTTCTAAAGTATGAATGGTCTTTTCTGCTTGATCCATCTATCTGAGGGTGGAAGGTTGTGCTGAGGTGAATTGGGGTACCAAGACCCTTTTGGAAGGTTTTCCAGAAATAAGAGGTGAACTGCGTACCTCTATCTGAAATGATGGATAATAAAAGTCAGTGAAATCTGACCAACTCTTTAACATAGATATTGGTATAATCCTCGACTGAATAAGAGGTATGAACTGGTAAGAAGTAATTTGATTTGGTCATCCTATCCATAATAACCCAAATCAAATCATGCTGGAGACGAGTACAAGGAAAGCCCGTCTCAAAATCCATGTTCACCTCCTCTTACTTCCAAGTAGGAATACTCCTGCATAGATTCACTAGGCTTATGATGCTCGATCTTAACCTGTTGATATGTCGAGCACTTAGCCAAAAACTCTGTAATGTATTTCTTCATCCCACTCCACCAAGAGACTTTCTATAAGTCGCAGTACATCTTAGTGGCCCTTGGATGAATCGAGTAGCACACACCATGCACTTCTACAATAATCCACTATCTCAGCCATCTACACATGGCACACATAGTCTACCCTGGCAACGTAACACACCATGTCCCCCTTGGGAGAAAACCTTTACTTTCTGATCTTTGACTGACTCTTTTAGTTTAACAAAACTAGGATCCCTGTCCTATTTTTCTTTTACTTTGGAAACAAGAGATGATTCCAAACTATTCTGCTCCCATACGCTACCCTCTACTGAATTGACTAAGCGAACACCTATTTAGGCAAGCTAATGAACTTCCTAAACTAACTTCTTCTTACCATCCATAATATGTGCAACACTACCTATAGAAAACCTACTGAGAGCATCTTCCACTACATTAGCCTTGCCCTAATGATACATAACACTCATATCATAATCGTTTAGCAACTCTAACCACCTTCTCTGATGCAAGTTCAAATCTTTCTAATAAAATACATACTAAAGGCTTTTATGGTCCGTGAACACATCAACATGCACCCCATACAAATAATGCCTCCAAATATTTAAGCCAAATACTACAGCTTCTAACTCAAGATCGTGAGTAGGGTAATTTTTATCATAGGGCTTAAGTTGTCTAGAGGTATAGGATATGACCTTACCTCTCTTTATCAAAACACACCCTAAACTAACTCTAGAATCATCACAATATACCATAAACCCATTTGAACCATCTGGTAAAGTAAAAACTGGGTCTGTAGTGAGTCGAATCTTTCAACTCCTAAAAACTCTTCTCACAAGAATCTGACTATAGGAACTTGACTTTCTTCTGAGTCAATCTGGACATAGGGGATGTAATAGCTAAAAACCCTTCCATAAACTACCAGTAATAGCTAGTCAAACCCAAGAAACTCTTGATATCTAATGAAGAGATAGGTTTGGGCCAGTTTCTCACTACTTCGATCTTTTGATGGTAAATCAAATTCCATCACCAAAAATAATATGACCAAGAAAAGCTACTGATCTTAGCAAAAATTCATATTTACTGAATTTGGTGAACAACTGATAGGCTCTGAGGGTCTGTAACACTATTCTAAGATGGTCTGCATGATCATGTTCACTGTAGGAGTAGACAAGAATGTCATCAATGAATACTATAATGAACATGTTCAAGTACTGCTTGAACACACAATTCATCAGGTCCATAAAGGCTGTTGGGGCATTGGCAAGACCAAATGACATAACTAGGAATTTTAAGTGACCATACCAAGTTTTGAAAGTTGTTTTTGGAATGTCATATTCTCTAACTCTAAACTGATGATAGCCTGATCTGAGGTCTATCTTAGAAAAGTAACTATCACCCTAAAGTTGATCAAATAAGTCATCAATTCTGGGAAGTGGATACTATTCTCGAACATGACTTTGTTCAACTGACGGTAGTCAATACACTTTCTGAGAGAACCGTCTTTCTTATGCATGAATAAAACTGGCGTACCTAATGGGGAGATACTGGGCTTGATGAATCCCTTATCTAAGAGATTCTTCAATGTTATTTTCAATTCCTTGAGTTTTGCTAGTGCCATTATGTACAGCAAGATAGAGATAGACTGAGTATCAGGAAGAAGGTCTATTCCAAAGTAAATTTCCCTCTCGGGAGAAACTCCGAGAAGATCTTCGGGAAACATATCTAGGAATTCACATACTACTGGAACTGACACAAGACTGGGGGTCTTGGAACTAGAATCCTTAACTCAAACAAGATGGTAGACACACCCCTTGGATATTATTTTCTTCACCCTTAGGTACGAAATAAGCTGACCCCTAAGTGCTAAAGTACTACCCCTTTATTCTAGGACAGGTTCATTCAAAAACTAAAAATATACAATTTTATTTCTACAATCAACTGAGACATAGCATGAATAGATCTAATACATGTCAAGAATTACATCAAAGTCTATCATCTCTAACTCTACTAAGTTTGCTAAAGTAACCTTCTGAGATACCATAACCTGATAGTTTCTGTATACTCATCGGGCTATCATAAGTTTACCCACTAGGGTAGAGACTGATAAAGGCTCTACTAGGATTTCAGGATTGAATCCAAAGTTAACAGCTATAAAAGGATTTACAAAGGACAAAGAAGCTCTTGGATCTAGCAAAGCATAAATATGTAAATGATAAATGTGTAACGTACTAGTGACCACATCAGAAAAGCTTTCCTGATCCTGTTGGGACTAAAGTGCATAGAGTTTTTTCTGGCATTGCCCACTGGTGGCATTAGAAGTAGCACCCTGATGATTCAGGTGACCGAACTGAGCTAGGGGATGATTATTCTAATTCTGCAAACCCACCTATGGACACTCTCTGACCCTATGGACTAGCTTGCCATATCTAAAGCTTACATCGCTACTAGCTCTGCAGACACCCTAGTAGTTTCTGCCATACTTCTGGAAAAGAGGATTTATTCAGGCACTGCTAATACTACCCTGAGGTTAGGGCCTGGTAGTAATACCCCATACTTTTCCTAGCTTAATTTAGCCCCTAGAATGTCAAAGGCTAGCTTCAAAAAATGAATAAATTTTGTTACATATAAAATTTTCTAGATTTATACCCATCATTGTGTAGATAATTGAATAAGCTTTCCATATATACCAATTTTTCCCAAATCGGATACTCGGTTGAGAAGTTACAGAGTTTTGAGTAAAGCAATAAGCTATCTAGGTAAACACCGCATCGCGGTGAGGGTTAAATTCCCATTCGTCAAATTCCAGTGGACCACCATGATAATCTCGCATTGTAGTGAGGTCAAATTTTCCAATTGTCAATTTCTAGTGGCACACCATAATGGTGGCGCATCACAATGATGGCCCAACAAGCGTTTTAGTAGTGCACCGCGATAGCTCCGCGTCATGTTGAACTTCTATTCCCACTCGTCCTTTTCCAGTGAGCCAACATGATAGTGGCGTATCGCAGAGGCATGTAAAATTAGAAAAAAAATGACTATTTCTAGTTTTGATCAAGATTTAGAAAGGGCACTTAAGTCAATTCCCAAGCCCCCAATTCATCATAAATAAGGAATTAAGCCTATTCTAAAGAACTTTATGCTTATTTTCATCCATTCTATCTCAAATAAAAACCTTAGAGCTCAAAACTTAAGCTCTAAGAAATCAAATTTCCTCCATTATTTGTCTAAGAAAAACTCAAAATTAAGGATTCCCAAATCAGGATAATCAAGAGTTCATCATCAAAAGCACAAATAGAGATTCAAGTTCTAGTTTTCTTAGAAATTTCATCAATTGAGGTATGTGGGGTTTATGAACAAGGATCCTCTTTCATCCTTGTGCCTAAAACTAGCTTTTAACTATAAATTTACATAATTTTCTATAAAATTACATGATATTTGAATTAGGGTTCATACCCATTATTGCTAATTGTAAGATTATGAGATTTCAACTGATTTAGAAGTTTAATTGCATGTTTATTTTCATATTTTCATGCCTATTATAGAAATTTTCAGATTTTGAGATGAATTATTATTGTTTTCATTACCAATCATGATTGTTATGATGTTTTGACATGAGATTGATGCATGGGTTACTATCCCTAGATTGAACATTATAATTTCAAGAAAGAACATGCTTTAAGCATTAGATGATCAGTCTATTTTTGTATTTTCAGTAAAGATTTGATCTTTTGATCCTTAGATAATATTCAATACCCACTTTATAGATTTATTATAGATTCTAGAAATTAAAATGGTTTTATTCACAGATTGAATCAGATAAGTGCATAATTGGTTCTGTAATAACCCTTATGCTAGCTTTTAAAGTGGATTCCCAACAGAATGAGCATATAGATTAAAAGGGAGTAGTATTTAGCATCGAGATGGAAGTATGGAATTAGCGTGCCTTATCTTTCATAGAACTACGTAGCCAACATAGGTACAGATTCAGATTTTTCCCATTTCTATATGGATGACAGATATAGATGTGATCACTTAGATTAGGTTATACTCCTTGGAAAGAGTATGACACCTCTCCCTATCGTGAGGTTTTCCCCTTAGAGGAACAAGATGTTGGACTCCATGTTAGCTCATATGGTTTATGTCGGTTAGAAAAATCTCCCTATAGAAAGAGTAATACTAATGGAAATGAATAATAGAAAAGCTTTTAGAAACCTAAGTGTAAAGGCTCATAATTTTATTCAGATTATGCTTTACATGAAGATATTAGCTACAGAATTCAGCTTTTAGATTTCAGATATAAAAGTGAGTCCTTTTTGTACTTAGACATCATGATTTATAGACAAATTACTAGCACAACTTTTAGAACTAAATGTTATGACTTGCTAGATTTATTCAATATACTTTACTACTCATGATTACAGATTTTTGTTTCTCAGTTACTTAAGCTTATGTGAGCCATTTACATTTGGAATGCATTATTTGACAAATGATGATGATGATTGATATATTATTTTTACGTATGCAGTTTACCCCTATATACTCAGTACATCCTCAAAGTACTGATCCACATGTACATCTATGTGCTTTATTATCTCATAATATAGGTTCAAGTGCTCAGTTCCAGCAGTGTAAGTAATTTTAAGCATCTTTATCTACATCTCGATAGTTGGTGAGGCCTTAGAGTTTGGGGATGTAGTTATTTAGATTTTTAGCTTAGATAATTTAGTATTCTTTTCAGATAGTTTGAGTCAACTGGGGGTGTGTCCCAATAGCTCTCCAGTTATTAGTAGTAGAGACTTGTCACACTGCTAGTTTAGATTCAGATTTTCAGTATTAATTAATTAGACCCTTGAGATTCATATTTTTTAGATATTATATTCAGATAGTTTTTGCTTTTAGTATAATTTTGATATCTGTATTACCTTATTATGAGATTCAGACTTAGTAGAAGGCAGACAGGGTTACCTTAAGGCTACTCATAGTCTTGAGCATCGTGTAACATCTTGGGACCCATTTTTGAGGCGTTACAAACTTGGTATTAGATTCTAAGATTTATAAGAGTCCTAGGGAGTTAGAAAAACTGCGTCACATAGAGTCTTGATCATGGGTGTGAAGCGCACCATATTTTTTAGCAAGAGGCTACGGGATATTCTTAGGATATCATGTCTTTCTTTCATGATCTATTGTGCTTATAGTATCTCTGCCTGTTTTTAACTTGTGCTTTTATATGATAGTTAAATATGACTATTCGTCAAGCTAACACCCCTAGAAATGATAACCAGCCACCCCAGACCACTGATCCTCTAAATGAGAACATATCTTATGCTGAGTTTTGGGCTACCTTTTAGGAGTTGGCCTAGGTAGTGACTGCTAATGTTAAGGTAAACCATCAGGCTGTAGTTCAACTTCAGCAGAATAGGGACTTAGCAGCAACCATAATTAGATACTTTATAAGAATGAATTCGTCAGAGTTCTTTGGGTCAAAAGCAGGTGAGGACCCATAGCTTTATTTAGATAAGGTTAAGAAAATCATCCAGATTATGCATATTTCTGAAGAGAAAAGTGTAGAGTTAGCATCCTATAGATTGAAGGACGTAGTGTATGATTGGGTTGTCATGTGGAAGAATGGTAGAGGTGAGAATACAGCTCCTATGAATTGGCAAGTATTTTAGAATACATTTTTAGATAGGTTCTTTCCGCTTGAAATGAGAGAAGCTAAGATAGAGGAGTTTGTGAACCTAAGGCAGGGCTCAGTAATAGTAAAAGAGTACTGCCTTAAGTTTAATGAGTTGTCTAAGTATGCCCCTGATACGATGGCTGATCCTAGGTCAAGTATGAGTAAGTTTGATACTAGAGTGTCTAGCTTGGTAGTCAGGAAGTGTAGGATTGCCATGCTAATTGGAGACATGGATCTTACTAGATTGATGATTCATGCTCAGTAAATTGAGGTAGAAAAATTAAAGGGGAGAGATGGAAATAATAAGAGGGATAGAATAGGAAAGTTTGAGTATGGCCAGACTAGGTTTGGAGGGGTAAATCATTTGCAGTTTCAAAATCTTTCATTTATGCTAGCACCATCTTCAGCTAGTACTCCCACTCCTAAAGCTAGACAGAAGTAGTGGGGTAAGTCTTCTATGTTCAGGTCTTAGAATAGTATGAGTGGAAGACCCAATTATCCTCCATGTGTTGTGTGGTAAGGATCATCTTGGTGAGTACTTGTTAGGGCAGAAAGACTATTATGGTTGTGGTTAAGCTAGGTCACGGAATCAGAGAGTACCTACATGCTAAAAAGAGAGATAGAGATATTTATATCCAGACTTAGGCTACTAGTGCACCAGCTCCTCTAGGTCGCCCAATCCCTCCTTAAGGTACATCATCTAGTACAGGTAGCGGTCAATGCCAAAATTAGTTTAATGCATTACCATCCCGTTAGGAGAAGGAGGATTCACCATATGTTGTTATTAGTATGCTTTGTGTCTTTCATCTTGATTTTTATGTGTTATTACACCCCGAGTCGAGTTTCTTATATGTGATCCCATTGGTTGCAGTCAATTTTGAAATAAGTCCTAAAAATATCCCTGAGCCCTTCTTGGTTTCTACCCCAGTAGGTGAATCAGTTATTGCTAAATAAATCTACAGAAAACGTCCTATCACTGTTCGTCATAAAATCATGTTAGCAGACCTAAGCGAGCTAGATATGGTTGACTTTGATCTTATTCTTGGTTTGGATTGGCTCCTTCCTGTTATACATCTATTGATTATTGCACTGGAGTAGTGAAGTTTTAGTTTTTAGATGAGCCAATCTTTGAGTGGGAAGGTAATTCAGTATCTCCCAAGAGTCATTTCATATCCTATCTTAATACCAGAAAGTTAATCTCTAAATGGTGTATCTATCATCTAGTTCATGTAAAAGACACTAAGTCTGAGACTCCGATAGTTTTGTCAGTTAGAGTAGTCTATGAGTTTCCTGATTTCTTTCCCAAAGATTTGCCAGGGGTACCTCCCGATAGGGAAATAGAATTCATTATTGACTTTCTTCTAGATACTCATCCTATCTCTATTCCTCCATATCGTATAGCTCCATCCAAGCTTCAAAGGTTAAAAGAGCAGCTTAAAGATCTCTTAGATAAAGGCTTTATAAGTCCTAGTGTTTCTCTATGGTGTGCTCCTATCCTATTCGTGTGAAAGAAAGATGGTTCTTTGTAAATGTGCATTGACTATCGTCAGCTGAATAAAGTTACACTCAAAAACAAATATCCTCTTCCTAGAATTGATGACTTATTTTACTAACTCTAAGGTGCCAATTACTTCTCTAAGATAGACCTTAGATCCGACTATCATCATCTTAGAGTAAGGGAGTGTGATATTCCAAAGACAGCTTACAGAACCTGTTACGATCATTTTGAGTTTCTAGTTATGTCCTTCGAGCTAACAAATGCCCCACCAGCCTTCATGTACTTGATGAACAGAGTGTTCAAATAGTATCTGGACATATTTGTGATAGTCTTTATAGATGATATTCTTGTCTATTCTCGTAGTAAGGATGATCATGTAGACCACCTTAGAATTGTGTTACAAACTCTTAGAGATCACCAGTTGTTTGCAAAATTCAACAAGTGTAAATTTTGGCTAAGGTCAGTAGATTTCCTTGGACATATTATTTCTATTGAGGGTATTTAAGCTGATCCCCAAAAGGCAAAAGCAATAAGAAATTGGCCTAGGCCTATTTCTCCATCAGACATTAAGAGTTTCTTGGGTTTAGCTGGCTATTAAAGATATTTTGTTGAGGGTTTCTCATCTATTGCATCCCCTATATCTAGATTAACTCAGAAGAAGGTTAAGTTCTAGTGGTCAGATTCCTGCGAGAAGAGTTTTCAGGAGTTGAAGACTCGAATCACTTCATCCCTAGTTTTAGCAGTACCTGATGGTACAAATGGTTTTGTTGTCTATTATGACTCCTCTAGAATCGGTTTGAGTAGTATTTTGATGCAAATAGGTAAGGTTATAACCTATTCGTCTCGATAGATTAAGCCGCATAAAAAGAACTACCCTACCCATAATCGTGAGTTAGTTGTTGTTGTGTTTGCTTTGAAAATCTGGAGACATTATATTTATGGGAT
Source organism: Capsicum annuum (assembly GCF_002878395.1). Lineage (NCBI taxonomy): Eukaryota > Viridiplantae > Streptophyta > Magnoliopsida > Solanales > Solanaceae > Capsicum > Capsicum annuum. The sequence continues at coordinate 43,852,294 of NC_061116.1, forward strand.
TCATGTTGATATGTTCACAGATCACAAAAGATTTCAGTATGTGTTTTACTCAAAGAGAGTTAAATCCTCATCAGAGAAGGTGGTTAGAATTGTTGAAGGATTATGATATGAGTGTGCTTTATCATCCGGGCAAGGCTAATGTAGTAGCAGACGCCCTTAGTAGATTGTCTATGGGCAGTGTTGCTCATGTGGGGAATGATAAGAAGCTAGTTCAAGAAGCTCATCGGTTAGCTAGATTGGGTGTGAGGTTGGTTGATCCCGCTAAAGGGAATGTTTAGGTTCAGAGTAGTTCCAAATCTTTCCTAGTTTTGAAAGTGAAAGAGAAGCAAGATAAGGATTCTAGTTTGGTCAAACTGAAGAAGTCTATTAAAGATCAAAAGGTAGAGGTTTTCATCCAAGGGGGAGATGGTGTGTTGAGGTACTAGAGTAGATTGTGTGTACCATGTGTTGATGATTTTAGGTAGCAGATTATGGTGGAAGCACATGGTGCACGTTATTTCATTCATTTAGGAGCCACCAAGATGTACCGCGACTTGCGAGAAATTTATTAGGGGAGAGGTATGAACAAAGATATAGCAGAATTAGTAGCCAAGTGTGCAACTTATCAATAGGTTAAGGTAGAGCACCAAAGACTTGGTGGCACATTACAGGAGTTTAGTATCCCCACTTGGAAGTGGGAAGAGGTAAATATGGACTTTGTGACTGGATTACCCCATTCGCATAGTTAGCATGATTTGATTTAGGTTATTGTAGACAGATTGACAAAGTCAGCGTATTTCTTATTAGTTCACATATCCTACACAGCTGAAGATTATGCTAAGTTGTATATCATAGAGTTAGCTAGGTAGCATGGAGTTTCTGTATCTATCATCTCTGATAGGGGTACTTAGTTTACCTCTTATTTTTGGAAAGCCTTTTAAAAGGGTATTGATACCCAAGTTCATCTTCATTCAGCTTTTCATCCACAAACAGTTGGTCAGGCAGAAAGGACTATTTATACTCTAGAGGATATGTTTAGCGCATGTGTTCTTAATTTTAGAGGTAGTTGGGATAAGCATTTTCCATTTTTGAGTTTGATTATAATAATAGTTACCATAATAGTATTTAGATGGCTCCGTTTGAGGCTCTTTATCTCCAGAGATGTAGTTCACCAGTTGATTGGTTTGAAGTGGGTGAGGCTTCTTTGGTTGGGCCAGAAATGGTGTTTGAATCCATGGAGAAAGTTCAGTTGATTGGAGGAAAATTGAAAGCATCTTAGAGTAGTCAAAAATCTTATGCTGACGTAAGAAGAAGACATCTTAAGTTTGAGGCTGATGACCTTGTGTATTTGAAAGTTTCACCCATGAAGAGGGTGAAGAGATTTTGCAAAAAGGGGAAGCTTAGTCCTCGACATGTAGGTCCCTTCTAGATTTTGAGTCAAGTTGGAAAGGTAGCGTATCAGCTTGAGCTACCCGTAGACTTTTCCTCAGTTCATCCAGTGTTCCATGTGTCCTTGTTGAAGAAGTGCATGGACGATTCAGTCATTATAGTTCCTCTAGAAAGTATAGATATTTAGAATAGCCTCTCATATGAAGAAGTTCTAGGAGATATTTTTTATCATCATATTCGTAGACTAAGGAACAAAAAAGTTCACTTAGTCAGAGTTCTGTGGCAAAACCAGTCCAGTGACGGTGCTACTTGAGAAACAGAAGCAGACATGTGTACCAAGTATCCTCATCTCTTCACCATGAACTCAGATTCATCCGAAGGTAATAGTCTTTCTTTATTCAGTTCTTTTCCAGTCTTAGTTTCAGCCATACAGGTATTTTTTTGTGAATTCATGCAGTCGTGGATCAGTTTAGTAGCTCAGTATGTTTTTTATTCAGTCATATAGTTATTTCAGTTGTGTATGGTAGCTTATGTCCTCAGATTCCTCAGTATTTTCAGCTTAACTAGCCATATTCGAGGATGAATGTTCCCAAAGGGGAGATATTGTAATACCCCATACTTTTTCTACCTCAATTTAGCCCCTAGAATGTCAAAGGCTAGCTTCAAAAAATGAATAACATTTGTTATATGTGAAATTTTCCAGATTTAGACCCTCCATTGTGTAGATAGTTGAATAATCTTTCCACCGATACTAATTTTGCCCAAATTCGATACTCGGTTAACAAGTTATGGCATTTTTAGTAAAGCAGTATGCTATTTGGGTAAACACCACCTCACGGTTAGGGTTAAATTCCCATTCATCAAATTTCAGTGGACCACCATGATAAGCTCGCATTGCGGTGATGGCCCAACTGGCATTTTAGTAGTGCACCGCGATAGCTCCACATCGCATTGAACTTCTATTTACCACTTGTCCTTTTCGAGTGAGCCACCGCGATAGTGGCGCATCATGGAGGCATGTAAAATCAAAAAAATGATTGTTTCTAGTTTCGATCAAAATTTTAAAAGGGCACTTTGATCAATTGCCTCCAATTCGTCATAAACAAGTAAACCTATTCTAAAGTACTTTATACTTATTTTCATCCATTCTCTCTCAAAAAAATCATAGAGCTCAAAACTTAAGCTCCAAGAAATCAAATTTCCTCCATTGTTTCTCCAAGAAAAACTAAAAATTTAGAATTCCTAAATCAAGATAATCAACAGTTCATCATCAAAAGAACAAATAGAGATTCAAGTTCAAGCTTTCTTAGAAATTTCATCAATTGAGGTATGTGGGGTTTATGAACAAGGATCCTCTTTCATCCTTGTTCCCAAAACTAGCTTTTAACTAGAAATTTACATGATATTCTATAAAATTATCTAAGATTTGAATTAGGGTTCATACCTATTTTTTTTAATTGCAAGATTGTGAGATTTCAAGTGATTTAGAAGTTGAATTATTTTCATATTTTCATGTCTATTGTAGAAATTTCCAAATTTTGAGATGAATTATCATTATTTTCATTACCAAGCATAATTATTATGATATTTTGACATAAGATTGATGCATGGGTTATTATCCATAGATTGAATATTATAATTTCAAGAAAGAGCATGCTTTAAGCATCAGACGATCAGTCTATTTTTAGATTTTCAGTAAAGATTTGATCTTTTGATCCTCGAATAATATTCAAAATCCACTTTACAGATTTATTACAGATTTCAGAAATCAAAATAGTTTTATTCACAGATTGAATCAGATAACTGTATAATTGGTTACGTAATAACCCTTATGCTAGATTTTAAAGTGGATTTCCAACAGAATAAGCATACAGATTAAAAGAGAGTAGTATTTAGCACCAAGCAGGAAGTATGGGATTAGCGTGCGCTATCTACCATAGAACTATATAGCCAACGTAGGTACAGATTTAGATTATTCCTATTTCTATATGGATAATAGACACAAATGTGATCACCTAGATTAGGTTATAGTCCTTGGTAAGAGTATGACACCTCTCCCCATTGTGAGGTTTTCCCCTTAGAGGAATAAGACTTTGGACTCCATGTTAGCTCACATGGTTTATATTGGTTAGAAGAACCTCCCTATAGAAAGAATAATACTAATGGAAATGAATAACAGAAAAGCTTTTAGAAAACTAAGTGTAAAGGTTTACATCTTTATTTAGATTATACTTTACAGTGAGATAATAACTACAGATTTCAGCTTTTAGATTTCAGATATAAAAGTGAGTCCTTTCTACACTTAGACAGCATAATTTAGAGACAAATCACTAGCACAACTTTTAGAACTAAATGTTATGACTCACTAGATTTGTTCAATGTGCTTTACTGCTCATGATTACAGATTTCAGTTTCTTAGTTACTTAAGCTTATGTGAGTCATTTAAATTTGGCATGCATTATTTTACAAATGATGATCATTGATATACTATTTTTACCAATGAATTTCACCCCCATATACTCAGTACATCCTCAAATTATTGATCCACGTATACATCTATGTGCTACATTGTCTTATAATATTGGTTCAGGTGCTCAGTTTCGATAACATAAGTAATTTCGAGCATCTCCATCTATATCCTGACAGTTGGTGAGTCCTCATAGTTCGGGGACTTAGTTATTCAAATTTTTAGCTTAGATGATTTAGTATTCTTTTCAGACAGTTCAAGTCAGCTGGGGTGTGTCCCAACAGCTCTCTAGTTATTAATAGTAGAGGCTTGTTAGACTGCTAGTTTTGATTTGATTTTTCCGGATTGATTCATCACCCTTGAGACTAGTATTTTTTTAGATATTATATTCAGACAACTTCTGCATTCAATATTATTTTGATATCTATATTACCTTTTTATGAGATTCAGACGTAGTAGAAGGTAGACAGGGTTAGCTTAAGGCTACTCGTAGTCTTGAGCATTGTGTGACATTTTGGGACCTATTTTGGGGCGTTACACTGGTGCCCTCTTTTTATTGCCATCTCTGGGCACTAGAGCACTGGCTAAGGACAAAGTGGGAACTAAATATTTTAGGCGGAACTGAAAATGATTATCACTCTCTGACTTAGGTTGAGTACAGTTGAAGCTACCTATTCAAGCTCTCTTGTTCTCCCTCTACTTCTTCTTAGTCTTAGCCTCCTCTATCTATTGAGCATGGACCATGAGCCTCGATATGTCCATATCCTTAGTCAGCATTGCAGTCCTACACTCCTTGACTACACTGCTAGACAGACCTAACACAAACTTACTCATCTTAGATCTACTATCTGCTACCACATGAGGGGCCTATATAGATAATTAAGCAAACTTGAGACAATACACTATCACTGTTATGCTGCCCTGTTTCAAATTTATAAACTCCAAAAACTTAGCTTTTCTTAACTTCAGTGGGAAGAACCTATCAAGGAACTTAGTAGAAAACTCCTCCTATTCTACGGGCCCTACATCTACGTCGTTATCTGTCTTCCATTACATAAACCAAGTATGAGCCACATCCTTCAATTGATATACAGCTAACTCAGCACTCTTACTAGAAGTCACCCCATGATATCTATGACTTTTTCCACCATGACATATAATTTTTGTGGTCTTCCTGAAGCTTATACCCTATAAATTATAGAAGATTCATTCGGGTGAAGTCCAAAATTCTAGTTGCAGCAGTATTGGCCACTAGGTTTATATAAATGGCAGCTGGGAATTCATTTTGGGGACTACAGAGTGAGCCAAAGTGGTGAAAGCTACTCTGAATTCTACGTGGGAGACATGCACATCTAGGGGATCTTCCTGAACGGGCGAAGGTGTTGGCTGATTTCCAGTTCTTCTTTCATTGGTTCTTTTGGGAGGAATATTTTGTAAACGAAAGGGGAAAACTGGATTAAACTAAGAGTTTGACTAGAGATCATGCTCACTCGTACGATATGAACACTGAAAGAAGGTAAATTTTTCCCAATACACCTAATAGCCTCTTATCCAAAAGTGTGGTGCGCTACATACCTATGCACAAAACTCTACTTGATGTGGCTTTCAGACTTTCTAGGACTCTTTAGAACCTTAGGCTCTAATACCAAGTTTGTAACACCCCTAGTCTGCACCCCGGATGCCACATGGTGCTTACGACCCCAAAGGACCACAATCTAACCCATGACTGGTACTTGTTGTGAGCACTGAATAATAATACTAAAATAAATATAGAAGCTAGGATGAAGTTGTGGTAAGGTTTATAACTGAAAAAAAATATTGAATATTAATAAATAAATACTTATAGCTAAACATCTGTCTGAAATATTCTAACCTGAAAGCCTCTAACTGTCTGAACATGGAGTTGATTGGATAAGTCCTCAACTAACCTCAACTACTAATTATACTGAATACTGAAATAATAACTCTATCCTCGAACTATGAAGACTCGCCACTAAATCAGCTGCTGATAGTCTAGACTGCTCAGTACGATCAGGATCCTATGCATCCGAACCTATGATATAAGACATCATAGCACAAAAGAAAGAGTATGTGTCAATACTTTGAATGTACTAGTATGCTAAGTGAGGTAGGCTGATATGCAAGGGTTCATATGCATGAATAATAACTAGCTAAGTAACATGAATATAGCTGAATGAGAGTACATATATATTTGAAACTATTGTAATTATTGACTATGCAATGTGCGCATAAATCAACTTTACTATAACTAAGATCACTTATAACTGAATTACTGATAACTAGGTGACTATTTCTGATAGTATTGGTTCTGTGGAACTAAACTTAATTTTGTACTGAGCTGAGTGATTGTGTCTAATAGTCCTGATCATAATAATTGAACTGAGGATTTATACTGAGTCTGAAACTGAAACTATAACTATGGGAGTGTTCATCTTACCGATATACCTCGATTACAAACTGGGTTGGGGTCCAACCTATGACCCTAGTTGGAAGGGAGTTGGCACCTTACCAAGGGATACTAACAATGGATGTGAGTTAACCCTATCTGGCAGGAAGACATATCGTCAACCCTTACTGGCAGAAAAACTCATATGAGATGTATCAACCCTTATCTACCAGGATGATATCTCAACCCACCCAGGCTACATAGTTCTGTAATACAGGGATTTCTGCTAAGGGTCAAACCCTTTACTGATAGAAATGCCCCCATCCCTGGTTTACTCGATGTTGATTCATATTCCCAACTGAATAAACACTGAACTAATTTTTATACTATTCAAGGATTGAATGGATTTTTATTGATCATGCTAACTGACTGAACTAGACTGAGTTCACTGAGTTCTATTAACTAACTGAATACACTGAGTTCTGTAAATGACTGAGTACTACTGCATGTAACATCGTTGAGACTATTCTAATGCTACTGTAATTACATAATAGCATTGAAAGTAAAACATGGCATGCTCATCATAATAACATAACAATAGTACCTTGTTAATAATGCTTTCGTTTAGACATTTTGTCACACACTTGAAAGGCATGAATTTGTGTACATACTATTATCAACTTGCAAGCATCATGGTCACAATCCCAACTCACAATTTCATGGGTTTATAACATAAATCCACATAACCCTACACACATGTTAATTACTTCACATAAAATTTGTAATAAATCATTGATTAAAACTCAAATGATATCATAATCATAAAAACAATCAAATTCAACATGGAATTCATGAAAGTAATCAACTTGTAGTTTTAAAATAGTTTCTTGAACTCCAAGGGTGGAATAAAACCCAATTATAAACACCTACCTTGGTAATCAAATTCGTGAAGATTGATGGTGTGTTCTTGAGGGTTGGTCTTGAAATTGAATTCCCTAGGGTTTGTTCTTGAGTAAATTTGAAAATAATGAGTGTATTAAGCCCTTTGGTATATTAAACTTCGAGGTAAGGCGGAATAATGTAAGGGAAAAATGACCCATTTGCCCCCAAAAACCCAAATAAAATAATATTGGATAGGGTTCTCATCGCGTCGCGACCCCTGCTTAGGTAAAGTAACCATCATGACACGACCTCTGCTTTGGTCAAATAGCCCTCGGGTGCGACCCTAAGCCTAGGTCAACTATCCCTAACGGTGCGGACCTATCGCAACCCCTTGTTGTTATAGACATCCAAACTCACCCTTACGTTAGTCCAAAAATTTGAAACTCGCCTGAGATGACCTACAAGTGACCCTGATCATGAATCAATTTGAAAATCGATATACTAAGGTAGAAAAGGTCAAAAATAAGATCCTCCAATCTCGAACGCTAAAAATAATCCTAAGTCTTGACACTTCGTTGAAATTTTCTAAGTCTGGGCCCATCTTTTGGCATGCTATTTAGGATAGAAATAATTAGGATTTTTACTGGATGTTACAAACATACTCCTAATTTTATAATCATAAAATTAGTAAGCAAAAAATTTATGGACATAAGCCATAAATATAATAGAATATAAAACACTTTATGTGGTAATACGTTATAATTATTTGTCCAGAATTTAAAACAAATATCTTCACTATATAAATGTAATGCCCCGAAATTGGATCCCGAGACGTCACACGGTGCTTAAGGTCACAAGTGACCCCAAGCTAACCCTTCATCTGGCATAACCCAAAGCAACTGAATAAAATACATAAAATAGAAGGAATAATGCGGAAACAACCCATAACTTAGCCTGACCAACATGAAAGTAAATTTACACGGTCACAATTCTGCTCATATATATACAAATCTGAAACTGAATACACTGACTACTAGTGACTGTCTATGAAGCCTTTACTAGCATTGACCAAAGATAGCTGGGGCATGACTCCCAACTACCCCTACTCAATACAACTGAATACAGAAAATACAATACACCTCAAATCTGAACAACTCAAGTCCCTGAATCAAAAGGACTAATCACCTGCCGATCGAGAGCTGCGACCCAGCTGAACATGATATGTGCGCTACAGCTTGTACCTACATTTTGGTAAGAATGTAGCCCATGGAAATATGTGGGTCAGCACTTCGAAATGTACTGAGTATGTGGGGGTGTATGCAATAATATAAATAGTATAATCAATTTCATGAAAAGATGCATACGGACAATGATGACTCACTTGGCTTGAGTTATATCAAATCATACTTTTCGTAATTTCATAATAAACAGTTCATATGATAAAATCTCGTAATCCACGTAAATCATTATTAATCATAAATTATGATAAATCATCATAAATTATCATATCGTCAAAAATCATCATAGGTAATTATAAGTCATCATAAATAGCCATAAAATATCATAAACATCTCAACTCTTTGATTCAAATCTTAGAGTGACTTAGTAATTCAAGAAATTTAATCTTATGGACAGGGGAGTTTCCTATAACCGACAATCCCACGTGAGCTACGTGGAATACCAATGTTTGAAACCCCCGTTGGCGGGAGCGTCATACTCTTTGCCAGGGAGTACAATCTTAAAACTGCAATAATCACAATTGGGCTCTCTGGCCAATAATATCATCATCAAACAACCCTACGGTGGCACATAGGTTTGGGGAAATATCAAATTTCCCTCTTGGTGCTAAGTACTACTCCCCGACAAGCTCAGAACGCGTTAGAAAATCCACCACAATATCACAAGGGTCTATCATCAAGACCAAAATGTCTTTCTCATTTATCAAATCATATCAATTTGTGGATTCCTAACTCAACATATTTTAGCTCAAAACATTTTAATCTTCCTCAACATTAACAAGGTATCAATGCATTGAACCGTAAACGACTCGACATTTGGACAAGGATATGAAGACTCAATACATAATATTTTCAACAATTTAACTCATCAAAACCATCTGAAAAATATCAAGACTCATTTCAACTTCGATATCAATATACCCAATAACTCAAATCGTCATAAGGAAGCTCAAAATTTGACACATGGCTCGAAAACACTTGGAAATACCAATAATTGATTCTTGAACTTAAAACGTGGATACATGTTCAAAATATATCAATTCTTGGTAGAAACACCAAGAATCCCAATATTAAATCTCAATTCATAGAACGAAAATAGTCAAATACTCATGTGATTCAAAACTTATAATTCAAATCTTTATAAGTTCGTAATCGGATTATTTAGGCATAATTCAACTTACAAAACCATATGAATCCATTAAATAATCATAATTGGCAAGCTTGAATAATTTACATATATACATAATCAAAATCTCATGGTAGGATATCTTGGAAATAAATTCATTTGCCAAACTCATAATAATCCATTATAAAAATTAAAGATACAGGCACAAGAACGAAAGAATTATTCTTGTTCAAAGCCCTACATACCTAAAAATGGAAGATGAATATGAACTTCCGACTCCGGAACTTTATTCATGAAAATAAAGGGTGCTTCTCGAAGCCCTTAACATGATCAACTCGAATTCCAAATCAATTTAAAATTTCTACGGTTCAATCAAGAGACATGAAGGATGAAATTTGGAGTAGTAGGGTTGGGGTTTGAGCCTTAGGAAATTTTGGAGAAAAATGAGCTATTGAATGCTCTTAATGGACTTAAATCCATGGTTTACCCAGATGGATTGGAGTGGGAATGACCAAAATACCCTTAAAATTAAATAATGTCAAATCTGTCCTTTAGTGGACTGTTTTGATAGGCTGAAGTAGATCGATCATGACTTTTTTCTCCGATGGACAAATTTGATGAAACCAATTTCATTGGAAAGAGGACTCTCAGAGATTTCTTTTGATATATAGTAGCTCACCTAGGGCATTATGTACAAGGAGTTATGATCATTTGAAGTTGACCCTAAAATTCGCCTGGCCTCAGTATTTTTTTCCTGCACACTTACTATTCACCACTATTCACGGTTAGATCGGAATGATCATAACTCATCGCTCGAGTGTCCATTTTGGATGATCCACATA
>NC_061116.1:43865623-43897027 GCF_002878395.1 Capsicum annuum
TTTGGAAAGAGAACTCTTAGAGCTTTCTTTTGATATATAGTAGCTCACCCATATCATTATGTAAAAGGAGTTATGATCGTTTGAAATTGACCCTAAAATTTGCCTTGCCTCAGTATTTTTTTCCTGCATATTTACTATTCACCACTATTCACGGTTAGATCGAATGATCATAACTCATCGCTCGAGTGTCCATTTTGGATGATCCACATATCATTGGAAATCTTATTAGATTCTCTACGCGATGACGGGTTGCATATCCAAAAATTCCACACAAAAAAATTATTAATATGATAAAGAACAGAATTCGACACATTTTCATCCGAGATCTTAATGGACTCTTGGAAAGATAAAAAGGCTTTAATGACTTAACACATTTGGGAGCGAAATATTTAATGGTAAAACTCAGGGTATCACAATAAATATATAACATGTCTTGACCATTCACTTGAAAACACAGTGGCAATCAAATTATTCTGAAAAATAATTATTTTTTGAACTATTCTAAACTAATAATTCATGATTCATCTAGTGATGGAACAAAATTAGGTCTTGATCTTGAGAATCATCGTTATCACTTATATAGTCTTTTTTTGACTTGACCAGTCTGGAATGACTATAATGTTTAGTTTCATTATTGTTCTATGTATACGATACATTAAGCACACATATATAGTTAAAACCAAAACATACTCTCCACTTTGTATTCATAAATTAATAAATAAAAATAAGACGGAAATAAGTCGCAAACATAATAGAAGATACAACATGTAATATGGTAAGGCATTATATTCAATTTATCTAAAAATCAAAAAATATATCTTGAGCATAAACATACATTACATGTCTTGAATATTCATTTTAAAAATAAAAATAAAGTTTCAATCAACCTTTTCAAAACATCAGTTAATTTTCAAACTATTCTAAATTAATAGTTCCTAATTCATCAAGTGGTGGAACAAAACTAGGCATGTATCTTTGACGATCATTGTTATCATTAATATAGTCTTTCTTCAACTTGACCACACCATAATTTCATAAAAGAGATGCATATCTCAATCGATGCATAGCTGCATCAAAATCTACTGAAAATATTTGTATTCCTTCGCTCAAATGTTTTGCATGTCCAGCAACAAATACACTGCAATCTCTGAATGTTATGATAAAATGGAGTTAAATAAATTTGTTCAACTGCATAAATATATATATGTATGCATTATATATACATATGTATATGAACTTTTAACATTTATATGTTGTGTATATAATAATTCATATACATAATATATTTATGTATAATAATAGAAATAACATGTTAACAGTGAACCCTCTATCAATGTACATAAAAATTGATTGTATATGAGCTTTGATACATATCTATGTTATGTATGTGGATATTCATATATATAACATATTGATGTATAAGCAGTGCATTGACAACAAGACAACAGTAACCCAAATATACATAACAAATGAATGCATCTGAAACATATACATCACACAGAATGTATATCGTGTGCAATAATAACAAAATCAAAGTTGGAGTTTGTAACCCTATACATAACTAATCTATTTAACAGTATGTAATAACATCTTATACATTACAACAATGTATATGAATATGAACACAAATAAAATAAACAGATTTAGCGAGAAATCACTTTACCTTTGAAAGTCGAGATCATTGTGTAACTTCCTTTCTTTTTTAATTTTTGCCTCTTCGAAGATTCAACAATAGACTTTTTAAATATACTACGAGCAACTTTCCTGAATTTCTTCATCTTCACGGGATCATTTCAGAGTATGAATCTGTTTTCACTAAAATTTGGGACCTCATTATCAAAAGTATTCGAAACAAATTCAAAAATATGATTCTTTTTGTTCTTTATCTTCTAATTGGGTTAATGAATAAAAGATGGAGAATCCTCCATTAATAACAAAGATTTATCAAATGAAACACATGCATGATAAATTTTATCTATTTTTTATTTTATAAAGTACAAAAATAGAAAAAATCTTACTAACTCCCAAAACAAAATTGAAGAAAATCATTAATGAAGTTTGTAAGTAATTTGAAAGTTGATATTTAGCAAACTGATTCACACACGTCTATAATTTCAAACTTGAAAAACTATTAAATTAATGCTCCTTGAATATAGGAATATTTTAGGGGCAATATGCATAAGAATTGGGAGGACTAAATATGTATATGAGCTTTAGAGAGAGAAAATATAAAAAAAATTATAATTAGTTTGGTGATTTGATATTTTATGTAATAAAGTAAAGTTATGTTGTAGTTTTAAGTAATTTATAGTAAAAACATTCTGCAAAATTAGGGTACCAAAATAGGTATTCCCAATTTCCCCTTAGCCGCCACTAAAGATAAGTAAAATTTCTCTGTATAAATGCAATTCTATTATTCCCTTTATATCTTTATTTCATATTCCTCTTTCTTGTTTGGTAATTAGAGTGTATTCATAAAAAGGTGTTGAGCCTTATATAATTACGTACAATGCTATAATGGATGGATATTGCTTTCTTGGTCAAAGCAATAAAATCTTCAATTATCCATACATCATCATCACATTGTCGGTGATTATATTAGGCTCTACATCTCTTCTAACCATATATTTCATATTTTATTATTTATCAAGATCTTCAACTTTTCCTTCTTTGCATACTATGTTGAAGGTTAGCGTATCTTAACCTTTTTTAGTTGACCAAGCATACACAGACCATCAATTAATGAGTTATATGTTTAGAGGAATACCTTTATACTTCATCTTATTCAAAAGGTTGATAAAAGTGTCTACACACACAATTGTTTGATGTGCAATCAACCAATTTGTTCAATCAGAACAAATTTTGAAAGAACTGCAATACCTGATATTTTGAGAGACAAGCTCTATTACAATATAATGATACTGTTTATGATGTTGTGCAATGTAATGGACCAACTTATTATTTTTTTTAATGAAGGGTTAATTGATAATTATAACTAATTATTAATAGCAATTAAGAAAATTAAAAGTGGTCAAGCCAAAATTTGCTTCAGTTTCACGTTAAGTTTAGCATAAATAAAACATTAGGGTAATTTTAATCCCATTACTCTAGGAAGAGAAAGAAAGAAACATAGAAAAAAAAAGATACAAGTTGGAGAACACGAAAGTGGGATTGAAGATTTTCAGTTGTTAAGGTAAGAATTTTATTTTTCATTGTTCTTTGGCATGGAAAGTAAAATACACGCACAGTAGGGTAATGGCTGCTCATGATATTAGTAAAGGTATCTGTTCATGATGTTAAGTGATAGAATAGAATTAATTAGGGCTTATGATTAGTCTGAAGTGAAGTTATTAATATTGGTTAATGTTGAATAGGTAGTGGAAAAATATTTTTATATATAAAGAAGAAGAAAGAAAGCAGGTAGTTAATGAAACTTGTCATTGCTCTCAAGTGTTTTGTTGGTAACTTTCTATTGTTGTTACTAAGCAAACATCAAATAGGTAAATAATGTGAAGGGAAATGATTAATTGGTGGTGAGAGAAATTGTTCGCAGGTATCGCTTCTTAGTAGTAGAAAATAGTGAAGTTACTAATCTTGTGGGTTAGAAATCATGGGTTATTGATTCAAAATTTTTATTTTGGCAACTTTTTCTTATTAGATTATCCTTGATTCATGGATAATGGTGTGATATATTAAGATTTATCTTTAACCTTGTATAATAAGGATATTGGGATTTGACCATAAATAATAGAATTGACATCATTATTTAATATTTTGCATAGATTTAAGCCATTGAAGGCCATTTGGTTGGTGTTCTACACATAGTGAGGTTATGGAACTTATCATTAATGAGGTAAGTGAAACTTTAAGCTTTGATGCTTGCTTTTAAATTTGATTTATTAAAATTAAATTTTTCTGCCTAGTCCATGTGTTGGAACAAGCGTGTGACTTGGTAGAATCGATGGTATTGATTATTTGTGGATATGTATTTTTAAAGTTTAGTGAGAGTTGTTTAGTGATAATATGTGAGGTGATATAGGGGTGTTGAACATATTTTTTGTCGCTCTTGTTATAGTCTCTAGAGGCATACATAGTTGCTGTAATATATTAGGGACATTACTTATGTTGCCGTAATATGTTAGGGGCTTTACTTATGCTGTCGTAACATGTTAGGGGCATTACTTATGCTGCTGTAATATGTTAGAGGCTTCCAAATGCTACCGTAGTAGACTTTTCAGTGCATTATATATGTTATCATGGACTTGTAGGGGATGTTAGGCCGATCACCTTCACTGCTATTTATGACAAGTCATGAGAATGGATTGAGTTGAGATATAGAGTGACATTTTTTAACCTCCTTTGGATCTTATTGACATTACTTGATAAGAGATATTATTTGCATATTATTTGTGTATTTTGTTTTTTCTAACACTTGTTCCAGGAGTATTAAAATAGCGGGTTGAGGATCTTACTGAGTTATATTTATATAGCTTATTCCTTACTTGCATACCAGTAGATATCATTGTGGAGAGAGAGTCTCATGGCTAATTGTCTTTATATGTGGATTCTGTCGCTGAGGTGAGCCTTTGTATTATTCGTGAAGGTATTCATTCATCTTTAGTTATTTTTAGCTTATATTTTCTTTTGTTGGGTTTGCATGCCCAAAAGCTGAACTCGTGTAATTCTGTTTAGATGCTTCATGAACTTAGTATGGGACTTGGGTTAGAGATTTATTATCTAAAGTATTATTATTTTCATAAATTTCTATGCGGTATCTTTTTAGATAATTACCCTACATTAATGATTATTTTGTGCATGTGGAGTTGTATATATTTTTATTTCAGTGCTTGTAGATATTGTAAATGTATAGAAAATTGGTTCTCCTGATAAGTGGTGTTGTAGGGAGCCAGTCACACCTAGGGGTTATTTTGGGATATGACAAAGTTGGTAGCAAAGCGTAGGCTTTAGGTCCCGGGTTACGGAGCAGTATTTAGTAGATTCATGTTCAGGGGTATGTAGGTGCCCATACTTATGAACTTGAGGCTACAAAACATCTAGAAAGTTTTCTCTTTTTATTCATTACTCGTGCGTTGATTTGAATTAAGTCTAACCTTTAAATATTGTTTCACAGATGGATAAGAGACGTGGTTCTTCCTCCGCTAGTCGATCTAATGCCCCTGCTGGACGTGGTGCTAGATAGGATCCTATGCATGGTGATGGTTAAGTTGGGTCTCATCCAACTAGGCCTAGAACTAGGATGCAAATTGGTGTTCATCCAGGAGTTAGGAATGGGGGCCAACCCCTAGTTGTGGCTTCTGAGCAAACGCAGGACCAAGTTGATCAAGATACTCCAGCTACAGTGCCAGTTGCTGCACCTACTGTTACATTGCCTGCAGACGTAATGATAAGAATGTAGAGTGTACTTGAGGCATTGGTACCTAATCAGGGTTGAACTCCAGCTCCTCAGGCTACTTCACAAATAAAAGCACAAGTTCAGTTGAATGTTACAACCTCTCAAGCACCTCTACTAGTTGATCATTCAATTGTAGTTGTAGGGCAACCCAAGGATCTGAAGAATTTCATAGATCTTAAGCCACCGTAGTTTGATGCTACACTATCTTCTGTTGAGCCTCAAAAGTTTTTACATTGCTGTGAGAATATACTGACTACTTTAGTACTGAAGGAGACTCATGGTGTAGAATTTACTACTTTTCTATTCTCAGGGTCTCCTGGGGCTAGCTGGACTTCCGTTTTGAGGGGCAGACAAGAAGGGCTACCACCAATCACTTGGTCAGAGTTTTTAGCTATGTTTTTGGAGAGATTTATTCTCTTGAGCAAACAAGATAACATGAGATGCCAGTTTAATGAGTTATGACAAAGATCTATGACAATAACTGAGTATGAATATAAGTTTACTAAGTTGTCTAGGTATATCCCATCTTTAGTTGCATCTTTGAGGGAGAAAGTAAGAGGATTTATGGATGGACTTAAGGCTCGTTATCATGGTCCAATGATACACAAGGTGTGTAATTGATCCTATTCTGAGGTGTTTGACACTGCTCCTCGTTTTGAGTCCTATTATGAGATAGAAAGGATTAATTGAGAAAATAAGAAGGCACATAACTCAGGTGGGTTTAGTGGTGCTCTGTCTGGGAGCAAGAGTGGTTTTGATCGTGGACAGTCTAGGCCTACGCAATCAAAGTCAGTAGGCCAATCTTCAAAGAATAGTTATCCAGTTAGACAGGGTTAGTAGCAGATGCAAAAAAAGAGTAGCGATTCTTTTTAGTCCGGACAGCATCCAAAATGTTCTAATCGTGGCAAAAATCATGGTAGGCATTGTTTTGGAGTTTGTGGTCCTTGATATACTTATGGTGAAAGAGAACATATTTCTAAGTTTTATCCTAAGGGAAATTCTGATTCTAGTCAAACTACGGCACAGATATAGAGAGATATTATAGGTACCCATGCTTACACTCTACCATCTAGTATCGCTCCAGAAGGTGCTCGTGGACAAACTAGACAGGGTGCTCAGGGTTCTTAGACATCAGGTGGACCACCGAGATTCTTTGCTATGGCTAGACAAGACATAGAGGTATCTAATGAAGAAGTAATAGGTATTATCACTGTAAATTATCATGGGGCATATTCTCTTATTGATCCTGGTTCTACAAACTAGTATATGTCTCCATCTTTTTCTTTATTCTTAGAAAGAAGGATTAAGACTCTTGTTGTACCATGTATTATTATGACCCCGGTAGGGGAGACCTTATCAGTGGATAGAGTTTATAGAGATTGTGTGGATCTATTCAGGGTAAGAACACCATAGTTGATCTACTTGTATTGCCAATGACTGATTTTGATATGATTATGGGTATGGATTGGTTAGCATTATGTTATGCTTTGGTTGATTATTATTCTAAGCCTTTACATTTTGGTATTCTTGGAGAACCACATTTAGTATGGAAAGGTATAACTCATGTGACTCAAGGGAAGATAATATCCTATGTAAAAGCCCGTCGAATGATTAATCATGGGTGCTTGGGTTTTATTACTACTATTCATGACACTCGAGCAGAAGATGTTTTTATTGACAGTGATCTTATTATTCAAGATTTTATTAATGTGTTTCCTGATGATTTTCTTAGGTTACCTCCGATAAGAGAAATTGAGTTCAGCATTGATTTAGTGTCAAGGACTCAACCTATCTCTATTCCACCTTATCGTATGGCTTCTTCTGAGTTGAGGGAATTAAAGGTTCAACTTCAAGAGTTATTTGATAAGGGATTCATCAGGCCTTGTGTGTCACCTTGGGGTGCACTTGTGTTATTAGTGAAAAAAAAAAGATGGCAAGATGAGAATGTGCATTGACTATAGGCAGTTAAATAAGGTGACAATCAAGAATAAACATCCCTTGCACCAAATTAATGATCTATTCAATCAGTTACAGGGTGTTACTCACTTTTCTAAAATTGACTTGAGATCGGGTTATCATCAGCTGAGAGTCAAGGCTAAAAATATCACTAAGATGTCTTTTCGAACTAGGTAGGGACATTTTGAATTTTTAGTGATGTATTTTGGACTGAGTAATGCACCTACAGCATTTATGGACCTCATGAACAGGGTATTCAAGCCATATTTAGACCAATTTGTTATTGTGTTCATTGATGACATTTTGGTTTACTCTCGAAGTAAGGTAGAACATGAACAACACTTGAGAGTTGTGCTGCAAATACTTAGAGAACACAAGCTATATGCCAAGTTCTCAAAGTGTGAGTTTTGGTTGGGCACAATTTCATTTTTGGGGCATGTGGTGACAAGAGATGGGATTCATATTAATATAAAAAAGATTGAAGCAGTTCAAGATTGGCCTCAACCTACTATTGTTATAGAGATATGTAGCTTCTTGGGGCTATCTAATTATTATAGGAGGTTTGTGGAGAATTTCTCGAAGGCAGCTGCTCCATTGAAGCGCTTAACTCAAAAAGGTATCATTTTTCAATGGTCAGATGAATGTGAAGAAAGTTTTCAAAATTTAAAAACGGCATTGATTTTGGCTTTAATTTTGACTTTACCTATAACAGAGGGTGGTTTTCACTATTTATTATGTTGTATCTCGAATTAGATTGGGTTGTGTTTTAATGCAAAATAGTAAAGTGGTGGCGTATGCTTCGCAACATCTAAAGGTCCATGAGAAAAACTATTCAACTTGCGACTTGAAATTAGCTCAGTCATATTTTCACTCAAGATCTAGCGTCATTATCTTTATGATGAGCCATGTAAAATCTATACTGATCACAAGAGTCTGTAGTACTTATTCAAGCAAAGAGACCCGAATCTGAGACAATGGCGGTGGTCAGAGTTACTTAAAAATTATGATCTCACTATCTTATACCATCCTGGGAAGGCTAATGTAGTAGCAGACGCTTTTAGTAGGAAGTATATGGGTAGTTTCGCCAGATTTGTTATCGAAAGGCAACCTATGGTTATGGATATTCAATCTTTAGTCAATCATAGATTTTGAATTGATCACACTGTTCCTGACAAGTTATTTGCATTATAGTGGTTCAGTCGTCCTTAGTTGGGCAAGTTAAGACTTGCCAATATGATGATCCCTATCTTGTTGGGATTCGAGATTGAGTGCAAAATGGCGGTGTTAAGTCTTTCACTATTGATGGTAAAGGCGTGTTACGTCATCATAGAAGATTGTGTGTTCCAATTATGGGTGATGTGAGGTAGCTAATTCTTGATTAGGCTCATAGCTCACGATATTCTACCCACCCTAGAGCTATAAAAATGTATCAAGACTTGCGTGGGTTATACTGGTGGAAAGGTATGAAGGTTGATATTTTGAAACATATTACTAGTAGCTTAAATTGTCAGCAGTTCAAATATGAACATCAAAAACCTGGCGGAGTAATGCAAAAATTGATTATTCTGGAGTGGAAATGGGAAAGAATTACTATGGATTATGTTGTTGGGTTGCCAAATACTTTCATGAAGCACGACTCGGTTTGGGTGATAGTGGATAGACTTACAAAATCTTCCCATTTCATACTAATTCAGGTTACTTATAGTGCAAAGCAATTAGCGTAAATTTACCTTCAAGAGAATTTCGGCTTCCTAGTTTGCCTATCTCAATTATTTTTGATTGAGGTATGCAATTCACTGCTGAATTCTGGAGATCTTTTTAGAAATCATTGGGTTCACAAGTTGAGTTAGGTATATTTTTCATTCGAAGACCGACAGGCAGTCTGAATAAGTTATTCAGATTTTGGCGGACATGCTTAGAGCTTGTGCTATTGACTTTGGTGGCTATTGGGATGACCAGTTGCCTTTAGCAGAGTTTTCTTATAATAATAGCTATCATTCGAGCATTCAAATGGCACCGTATGAGGCTCTGTATAGTCGCAAGTGTCGTTCATCGGTTGGTTGGTTTGAGCCCAACAAAGCGCAGTTATTGGGTCCAAACTTAGTTCAGCAAGCATTGGAGAAAGTTTTAATAATACGGGATCGACTTAAGACATCTCAAAGCAGAAAAAAGTCCTATGTAGATAAGAGGGTCCGTAATTTGGAGTTTGAAAAAGGGAAAAAGTTTTTTGAAAGTTTCTCCTATGAAAGGAGTTATGAGATTTGGCCAGAAAGGTAAGGTAAGTCCTAGATACATTGGTACTTATGAGATCTTGGCTCAAATTGGATTGGTGGCGCATATGATTGCTTTACCTCTAAGGTTGTCTTCAGTTCATTCTGTGTTTCACGTGTCTATGCTTAGACGGTATGTTCGTGATGATAGCCATAAGATCAAGCCGAAGGATGTAGAGCTTGATGAGAATCTGACTTATGAGGAAAGCCTGATAGCTATACTTGATAGGCAAGTGCGACAGTTGAGATCAAAGAAGATAGTTTCAGTTAAAGTATTATGGCATAATCATCGAACCGAGGAAGCTACTCGGGAGTCAGAGAAGGATATATGAGTCAGATATCCCCACTTATTTGACACTTTAGGTATAATTCTAGACCCGTTCGAGGATGAACATTATTTTACGTGGGGGAGATTGTAATAGCCCAACTTATTATTTTCTTTTAATGAATGGTTAATTGGTAATTATAACCAAATATTAATAGTAATTAAGGAAATTGAAAGTGTTCAAGCCAAAAGTTGCTTCTGTTTCACGTTAAGTCTAGCATAAATAAAACATTAGGGAAGTTTTAATACCATTATTATAGGAAGAGAAAGCAGCAGCATAGAAAAAAAACATATAAGTTGGAGAACACAAGAGTGGGATTGAAGATTTTCAGTTGTTAAGGTAAGAATTCTGTTTTTATTATTTTTTGGCATGGACAGTAAAATACACGTACAATAGGGTAATGGCTGCTCATGATATTAGTCCAGGTGTTTGTTCATGATGTTAAGTGATAGAATAGAATTAAATAGGGCTTATGATTGGTCTGAATTAAAGGGATTAGTATTGGTTAATGTTGAATAGGTAGTGGAAAAAGTATTTATATGTATAAAGAAGAAGAAACGAAGCAGGTAGTTAATGAAACATATCATTACTCCCAAGTGTTTTGTTGGCAACTTGCTGTTGTTGTTACTTAGCAAACATCAAATAGGTAAATAATGTGAAGGGCAATAATTGATTGGTGGTAGGAGGAATTGTTCGCAGGTATCACTTCTTAGTAGTAGAAAACAGTGAAGTTAGTGATCTTGTGGGATAGAAATCATGGGTTATTAATTTGAAATTTCTATTTCATAAAATTTTCCTTATTAGATTATCCTTGATTCATGGATAATGGTGTGAGATATTAAGGTTTAGCTTTAACCTTGTACAATAAGGATATTGGAATTTGACCCCGAATAATATAATTGACATCGTTATTTAATATTTTGCATAGATTGAAGCCATTAAAGGCTATTCGGTTGGTGTTCTACGCATAGTGGGGTTGTGGAACTTGTCATTAGCGAGGTAAGTAAGACTTTAAGATTTGATGCTTGCTTTTCAAATTTGCTTTATGAAAATTATGTTTTTCTGCCTAGTCCATGTGTTGGAACAAGCGTGCGACTCGGTAGAATCGGCGGTATTGATTATTTGTGGATATGTATTTGTAAAGTTTAGTGAAAGTTGTTTAGTGATTATATGTGAGGTGATGTAGGGGTGTTGAACATATTTTTGTCACTGCCTTTATAGTATCTAGGGGCATACATAGATGTTGTAATATGTTAGGGGCATTACTTATGATGTTGTAATATGTTAGAGGCATTAATTATATTGTCGTAACATGTTAGGGGCATTACTTATGTTGTCGTGATATGTTAAGGGCTTGAACATGCTTCTGTAATAGACTTTTTGGTACATTATATATGTTGTTGTGGACTTGTCGGGGTGTTAAGCCAATCACTTTCACTGCCATTTATGACGATTCGTGAGAATGGATTGAGTTGACATATAGAGTGACATTTTCTAACTTCCTTTGGATCTTATTGACATTACTTTATGAGAGATATTATGTACATATTATTTGTGTATTTTATATTTTCTAACACTTGTTCCAGGGGTATTAAAGAGTGGGTCGAGGATCTTACTGGGTTATATTTATATAGCCCACCCCTTACTTGCATACCTACAGATACGGTTGTGGAGAGAGTGGCTTGTGGTTGATTGTATTTACGTGTGGATTCTGTCGCTGAGGTGAGCCTTATCATTATTCGTGAAGGCTTTCATTCATCTTTAGTTATTTTTAGCTTATATTTCCTTTCGTTGGGTTTGCATGCCCAAAAGTTGAACTCATGTAATTCTGTTTAGATGATCCATGAATGTAGTGTGGGACTTGGGTTAGAGATTTGTTATCTAAACTATTGTCATTTTCATAAATCGTTATGCAATATCTTTTTGGATAATTACTCTGCGTTAATGATTATTTCGTGCATGTGAAGTTATATACGTTTTCATCTTAGTGTTTGTAGATATTGTGGATGTATAGAAAATTGGTTCCCCCAACAAGTGGTGTTGTAGGGAGCTAGTCACGCCTAGGGGTTATTTTGGGATGTGACATGCAACCAGCCAGTATCTTCATGTTTTGTACTTTGCATCTCACATTGACATTACACATTGAGTAAATTTACACTAACGTATTGTTGCGTTTGTAGCAAGAATTTGTGCTGAGTAAATTTACAATTAGTTGCATTAATACAGATGAATCACCATGATGTTGGGACCACAGTGGTTCTGAATTTTGAAATTTTTTTTGGATACCATGTCTCGATGTGTAGCTTTGTCATAGTTGTTGTTACAATAATTTGTTTTCTAGTTACTTCTCTCTATAGTTTCTAAATGTGATCTTGTTTAAAATTAACTCTGTCTCTAGATTCATTTGAGTTCAGCTGTGATCTTCTGTTTATGAATTTTAAGTTGAAATTTTCTTGTTTCCATTCTCTTGACTTGACTTGGCCATGTGAATAGAATCATTAAAATAAGGTTGCTTGGAGGCTGGACATAAATTTGAACTTAGAAGATGGAGGGAGCAGATTTCTTTTACGACTTTCTTTTTCAATTCTCTACTATAATTATTTGTTTAGGATTTTAGATTGTGGATTGTAACTTTACTGTTAGGGCATGTGGAGTTTTAATAATAGACATGAGAATGAAACATGTTGTGAAAGCTGGTCCATCCAAGTGTACAAAGCATAACTGCAGACAAGGTTGTTGATAAGATGATATTACGCACAAACAGAAGTGGATAAGCAACAATATTCAGACATTCTCTCAAAACTTATCACTTCAGTAAAGTGGAAGACAAATACAGTATTCAGAAGTTAAATTGATCAAGAAGTCCAATAATAAGAGGAGTCCTACAAGACTAGGGGATAAAGGAAAAGAATCTTATTCAACCAAGGAAGGAGAGATGACTACAACAAGAAGTGAATTTACTTGATAGAGTTCTACTGAAGATAGAAGAAAAGATCAAAAAGGACTTTTATGAGAAGATGTGCATATATACGACAAACAACATCCAAGTAACCCGCTCATGCATTGATAAGATAATCAACAATCAGGAAAACAGTTTACTTTCTTGAAGAAGAACCTGGTCCTTTACTTAGTAAATCTTAGACTGTTTGGAATAGGTAGGTTCTTTGAGTTGTAATGAGTTATTGTTGTAGTCTCAGTAATCTATAAACTGAGTTAGGAGTTGTGTCTTCAAGTTAGGGAACTCAAAGACTTGGGAATACTTATCTTGGGAAGATTCGTGTTTTTGTAGTTTTAGGAGTTAGAAGTTTTAATTCCTAGTTGACAAGAATTCTTGTAATTTTGTTGATTATTAAGGCTCAAGAGTTATAGTAAAGTTAGGGTTAAATCCTGTAGAGGTACAGGTCGTAGTTTTTTATACATTTCTTAAGACAGGTTCAGCTTTTACTTCTATGAACCATGTTTACTTACGTGTTCCACAGACAGGCAACCAGTAGAGTCTAATATTAAAATTGCTAGGGCTTACACTCTAACAAGTGGTATTAGAGCGAGATGTTATCGTAAATAAGGCTAGCACCTAAGAAAAGATCAATGATGAATTTTGCACCTCCTACTAGACATAGTGAAGGTCAGTCGACTACTAAACCTCCACTCTTTGATGGCTCTCACTTTATCTGGTGGAAAGCAAGGATAGAGATGTTCATCCAAGGTGAAGACTACGAATTATGGGATAGGATTACTGATGGTCCCACTATTCCAATGAAGTTGGTTAATGGTAAACCAGTCAATAAAGTAAGGAGTGAATTTACTCCTAATGACTTAGTGGCATTCAAGAAAAATGCTAAGGCCAAGAACATCTTGGTCTGTGGACTAGGACCTGCTGAATACAACAGGGTATCAACCTGCACCACTGCTAAGAAAATTTGGGATACACTGGTGAATGCTCATGAAGGTACCTCTCAAGTAAGAAAATTTGGAATTTTTCTTCTTTTCACTAAGTATGAGGCATTTAAGATGAAGGAAAATGAGACCTTGCATGAAATTATGACAAGGCTTACTACCTTAATAAGTGAGCTGACTTCCTTAGGGAAAGTCATTTCTGAGGAGGAACAAGTTAAAAAGGTACTTAGGGTATTACCAAAATCAAAATGGAATGTTAAGGTGACTGCAATCAGGGAGGCAAATAAGGATCTCGCAGGTATGACCCTGGATTAACTAGTAGGGAACTTAAGGACTTATAAAATGGAAGTTGATGGAACCAAAGAGCAAGCAACTCCTGAGAAAATCCTGGCATTGAAAGCTTCTGATAGTGGTGAGGAATTTGAACTTGATAAGGAATAAGTTGCTTTCATAACTAAGAACTTCAAAAAAAATTTTAAGAAGAAGAAGGGAACAGGTAGCAAGAAACGTTCCAATGATAATCCAAATGGTTGCTACAAGTGTGGCACAACTGATCATCAGATCAGATACTATCCAGTCTGGGAAATAGAATGGAAGAAGAAAAGGGCTAAAAAGGAACTAAAAGAAAAGGCCAAAAGGAAGGAGGAACATGCAATGATAGCAGCCTGGGGAGCTGACTCTGATGAAACTCCATTCATGGATCTTGGAGACACAGACTTAGAAGAAGAAGATAATGCTTTTGAGATAAGTATACTTGAACTTAAAGAAAAATTATAATTGTTTTCAAAACCAAAACTTGTTTCCTTGATGAGTGCACTAATTGATGATTTTCGAGAATTATCTTCTAATAGGGATGAGTTGTTCAATAGTATTGCAAGCCTAAAAGTTGATCTTATTGATTTAAAAGCTTGCACAGGTACAGTTGACAAGGAAAACTGCACTCTCAAGAAACAGGTTGCAAAACTTGAATCTTCAAACAATGATCTTAAGTCTGACGTTCTTAAATTAACTCTCACTAAAAATGGAAAAAGGGTCATAAGTAAGGAACAAGAAAATGTTGAACTTGAGCTAGTTAAATACAACAAGAATTCCATGATTTAACTAAAAAAATAAATAAGTTGAGTCAAGAAATTTCTAAACTCAAACTTGATCTTAAAAGGGAAAATAGATGGACAAACTCCTCAAGAATTGTTCATAAACTGAGTGAAAGAAATTATAATGAAAAGGCAGGGTTGGTTCTCCACAAAAGTTTTGATGATACTAAATATTTGTGTTATATCTGTGGAAACCTTGGACATCCCACCACTGAATGTCCAGTGGCTGCTAAAAGTAGATTAAACAATCAAAATTTGGCTAACAGATTTTCTTAGACCAAAAAGAACAGAACTAGTTTTGGTCAGAGAAACAAGTTGCAATACATGTTGCCAGCATGGACAAGAAGAAATTTACTTCATTCTTTTACTCATAAAATAGGACCCAAGCTTGTCTGGGTTTCTAAGTCTAACCATTGATTTCTTTTGCAGAAGCAGGTGAAAGAAAGCAAAAGGCACTGATACTTAGACAGTGCTTGCTCAAGACACATGACTGGTGATAAGAAAAAGTTCCTTTCACTCTCCAAAATAGATGGATGGGGAGTTTCTTTTGGTGATGGAAAAAAGGGAATTATTACTGGATTTAGAAAAATTGGCTCATCTAGGTCAAAAGCATTGGAGGATGTCTATCTTGTAGAAGGATTGAAGCATAACTGCTGAGCATCTCACAACTATGTGACAATGGCAATAAAGTTATTTTTACTGCTGCAGGAGTCAAAGTCAAAAGGATTGACACAAAAGAGATTGTCCTCACTGCAAGGAGTGTATACAAAGCTGACATAATGGCAATACCAGGACCTGAGTTGACTTGTCTAAGTACAATAGAAAATGATCCCCTCCTTTGGTACAGGAGACTTGGACATGCAAGTCTGAAACAACTGTATACAAAGCTGACATAATAGCAATACCATGACCTGAGTTGACTTGTCTAAGTACAATAGAAAATGATCCCCTCCTTTGGTACAGGAGACTTAGACATGCAAGTCTGAAACAACTGAACATACTTTCTTCCAAAGACATGGTAATGGGATTACCCAAGACCAAGTTTAAGGAATAAAATATATGTAGTGTATGTGTAAGAAGGAAGAAAGAAAGGTCTTCTTTTAAATCAAAGAACCATGTTAGCACTACCAAGTGCCTTGACCTGGTTTATATAGAATTGTGTAGACCAATGAGGCTTCAAAGCAGAGGTGGAAAATGGTATGCTTTTGTAATTATTGATGACTATCCCAGGTTCACCTGAACTTTATTTCTAGCCTTTAAATAAGATGCCTTTGATGTCTTTAAAATTTTCATTAAGAAAATTGAAAAGAAACTAGGCACTTCATTAGTTTCCATAAGGTCTAACCATGGTACAGAATTTAAGAATGTAAAGTTCTTAGAATTTTTTCAGCAAATAGTATAGATCATAACTTCTCAGCTCCTAGAACACCACAACAAAATGGAGTGGTAGAAAGAAAGAATAAAACCTTGGAAAATATGGCTAGAACAATAATGCTTACAGCAAATGTTGGTAAAAACCTTTGGGCTGAGGCAATAAGTACTGCAGCATATATCATAAACAGATGCATGATCAGACTTATATTAGAGAAGACTCCCTATGAATTACTAAAAGAAAAAAAGCCAAACATTTCTCATTTTAGAATCTTTGGTTGTAAATATTTTATACATAATAATGGAAAGAACAATCTGAGAAAATTTGATGCTAAAAGTGATGAGGGAATCTTCTTAGGTTATTCACTTTGTAGTAAGGCTTATAGGGTTTTGAATAACAGAACTAACAGTGTTGAAGAAAGCATACATATGGTTTTTAATGAATCCTGTGTTAATACTAATCTCCAGGAAGGAAGTGACACTGAGGAACAGGTTACATAATCAGTTCATCGACCGGAGTTACCAAACATGGAAGCACCTTGACAGGGGAAATTGAAGCGAAGGCACAGTGACAGGGGGAACTGAGCCACCAACTACCACAGCTCAGAACATCAGCAGTGATCCTAGTAGCTCACTAGGCTTAATCCCAAAAGGACATAAGTATCAAGGATCACATCCTATTAAGAATGTCCTCACTAATCTCACTTCTAGGATCATTACAAGGTATAGTTTGAGAAGTATGTATGCCTTCAAGGTATTCCTGTCAGAGATTGATCTAAAAAAGGTAACCAAAGTATTGCTTGATGTTGATTGGATCATAACCATGTAAAAAGAGTTGAATAAGTTTGAGAGAAGCAAAGTATGGCACTTAGTCCCTCTCCTAAAAGATAGATCAGTAATTAGGACTAAGTGGGTGTACAGAAATAAATTTGATGAGCATGGAACAATTATAAGAACAAGGCAAGAATGGTGGTCTAAGTATACAATCAAGAAGAAGGAATTAACTTTGATGAGACTTTTGCTCCTATAGCAAAACTTGAAGCTATAATATAACTTATTGCCTTTGTTGCATATGTGGAGTTTATTCTCTATCAGATGGATGTGAAGAGTGCATTCTTGAATGGAATTCTCAAAAAGGAGTTTTATGTTAAGCAACCTCCAGGATTTGAAAGCAAGGAGTTTCCTGATCATGTGTACAAACTGGATAAGGCCTTGTATGGGTTGAAACAAGCTCCAAGGTCTTGGTATGAGAGATTGTCAAAGTTTCTACTGGAGCATGGTCATACTAAAGGTAAAATTGACAATACCCTTTTTCTTGAAAACTAATGAAAAGGATTTGTTAGTTGTGTAAGTATATGTGGATGACATTATTTTTGGTTCAACCAACATGAATATGACTCATGAGTTTGCCAAACTCATGAGTTGTGAATTTGAGATGAGCATGATGGGGAAACTAAATTACTTCTTGGGATTGTAAATAAAACAGTCAGCATCAGGGACAATGATCTATCAACAGAAGTATGCCAAAGAACTTCTCAAAAGATTCTCCATGGAAGAGGCAAAAGAGATCAATACTCTCATTTCCACTGCCACAAAGCTTGATTTAGATAAAATAGGTCCTAATGTGGAGCAAAAAATATACAAAGGTATGATAGGGTCATTATTATACCTCACAGCAAGTAGGCCTAACATTGTGTTTAGTAGGGCTATGTGCTAGGTTTCAAGCAAAGCCTAAAGAATCACATCTAAAATCAGTGAAAAGAATTTTCAGATACTTAAAGGGAACAAGTGATCTTGGCTTATCGTATTTCAAAGGTAGTAACTTTAATTTGGTAGGATACTCTGATGCTGATTATGCAGGATATTTGGTGGACAAGAAAAGCACTATAGGTATGGCACACTTCTTAGGATCATGTTTGATTACCTGGTCCAAAAAGAAGCAAAACTCAGTAGCTTTGTCTACTACTGAGGCTGAATATGTTGCTGCTGGGTCATGATGTGCTCAGTTGTTATGGATCAAATAACAACTTCTGGATTTTGGGGTAGATGAAGGTTGTGTTCCCATTTTTTGTGATAACACAAGTGCTATAAATATTGCCAAAAATTTAATCCAACATAAGAGAACTAAGCATATTGATATTCGCCATCACTTCCTTACAGACAATGTTGAAAAAGGTCAGATATCAATTATATTTTGTTCTACTGGGGAGTAAATTGCTGACATATTCACTAAGGCTTTGAGTAGAGAACACTTTGAAAAAAATAGGTTAGACTTGGGGATGATTAAAATTGTATAAATCTCCCTCAATGATTGATTAGAATAAGTTTTTCCTAAGTTATTGTTGATTAATTTAGACTTACCTATTTAGTTATGTATCCTAATTCCAAGATTTTAGGGTAAATTGACTCAGCTATGTGTTGATTTTGCAGACAGACTGGAACATCAAGGTAATTTTATCCATTTTCTCCTCAGATTTCAGGTATGATTATTTCTTACCTATAGTAGCATAAAGAGAAATAGGTTGTTCAATTGGTCCTTTCAGTTATACTTAAACCACCAAAAACCCAAAAGCCTTCTCCTTCAAAAAGCTGCCAGACCTTTTCCATCAGTGTAGAACCCCTTCATCATCATATTTCTTCCACATACACTCCCCTCACGTTTTATCTTTCTTCTTTTCTTCTTAAATATTCACCTTCCTTTTTTTATTCTTCATTCCCTCCTAAACTAATGCAAAATAAAAAAATAAAAATTATCATATTTTCTCTTTCTCCAATGGCTTCTTCATCATCTTCTTCTTCATCTACATCTTCTACAAGTCCCTTCACTGTCATTATTCTTCATCCAAATATCACCCTACCTCCACTCATTTCTCCTCCAATCTCCATCAAGTTATCTTCTCTGTTCAAAACCCTGAAAAATCTCTTTTCACAATTCTCTTCTACTCCACCACCATTAGCTGAATCCTCTCTTCCACCCCCTATCCTTCTTCAGATTCTTGATCAAGATGATTCTCCTATTGATCGATATGATATCCTTATTGCTAACCTAGTTCCATGAAGGTCCAGATCTAAGCCACAAAAAAACCCCTCTTTCATCTCCATTGAAGCTGATGATCTTATTTATGTTGAACCCTCCCCTGCTTTCTCTACTCTTCATACTCAAGGAAAAAAGTAAAGGGAAGATGCTTCCCTGGAAGAAGCACTTTGTGCTAGTAAAAAGAAATGGGTTACTACTTCTAATCCCCCTCCTCCTTAAGCATCTTCCCTAGATATCCATCTTCGTTTAATAAGAAAGAAGAAAACTATCTTGGCAAAAGTTCTTAAACTATCCTTGTCTCAAAAATCATCTTCCCAACCTACTTCAAAGATTTAATCTTCTTCAAAACCCACCACTACTGTCAAAGCCTCCTCTTCCTCCAAAGTTTCCTCAAAATCCGCATCACATCCAAAGAAATGAGTTCCCAAACCTCTTCTTTCTGACTCATCTGACTCAGACTTTGAATATCTTCTTAATATTCCTTCTGCCCCTTCTACTGACATTGATTCTAATCTTGACCTTGATATTGATATTGATACTCCTGCTGACAAGGCTTCTTAATCAGCACATGTTCTCCACTTTCTGAAATGAAAGTTGACTAGAGGTAGAGTTGTCACTGGTTTTGGGGGCTCTGATATGGATATCTTGGTCACACAGTTGAGAGTTCAGGGATGGTCACACCTGTTCTACAAGGTGATCATCAAAGAAAGTTTGGAAAGGATGAAGTTTATAAGTTTTACACAAATGGAGTTGCGATTGGGGAAATGTTCTCCACCACTGTTCATGGGAAAACTATTAATCTTTATCCTGCTGATTTAGCTAGGATTCTGAATGTTTCTACTGGGGGTTGTGGATAATATGTGAAAGGTGCTTAGACCCTTCTTGATAATCTTTTATCAGCTCTTGATATTTCTAGGAAATTCTCTAGAAATCCTCATCTTCTTGCTCATTGTAGGGTCTTGAAGAATGAGATGTCCTCACTCTATTAATTTTATTTTAATGTGGTTCACAAAATGATCCTTTCTAGATAGGAAAGAATAACAGTTATCAATTTTCTTAATCTCATTTTGATGGAACTATTAGATTCTCAAATTCCAATAGACCTTCCTAGACTCATCATCAGCACATGCAAAGAGTCTTAGTCCAAGATCCAAATGGCTATGCTTTGCCATATGAGTTCTGGCTTACATCTGTTTTTGAGGATTTTATGTCCCTGTTAAGGTGTGGTCACTGCAGACCACAAAGGATATTATTGGATCTGTGAACCATGCTATGTTACCTTTTGCTATGAGGAGTGCTGACAACCTAATATAAAGATTGAGGAATGCTCTTGCTGCCAAGTAGGGTGAGGTAGAGGTTGCAAAGGCTGTATTGGAGGCTACCCAGGCTTCTCATGAGGAGGAGAAACAGGTCTTTTAAGCTTAAATTGCTTCCCTCACAGCTTCCTTAGAAGAGGAAAGAGTTGACAATGTTGATATCATTAGGAAGCTGACCTCCCTTATCCCCTCTTCCTCATCTACTTAAGCCTTTCTTAATACCTTAGGCATCTTTTCTTTGTTGTCTTTTGGTCCATGTTGTTTCTCCTTTAGTGCTATAACTGGGTTATGATAATTGTACCTTGTTCTATGAATGAAATGGATTTTTCTTCATGTGTTCTGCTTCTGCTTTCTTAATGTATTGTTATTCTCTTGCCCTGAGTCTTGATTGTTTTAGTAATAGCCCCAATGGCCATGAATTATTAAACTATTTTCACTTGTTGGTCCAGCTTTTCAATGATGTCAAAAGAGGGAAGAACATATTATACAGTACTTATAACCCAATTGACTAACGTGTTTCATTCTGTGATCTTCTATTTTGAATCTTTTACTGAGTATGTCAGGATTGAATAAATTATGTTGAGCTGCTTAGTTTGTCATCATCAAAAAGGGGGAATTTGTTAGGGCATATGGAGTTTTGATGATAGACATGAGAATAAAAAATGTTGTGAAAGCTGGTCCATCCAAGTGTACAAAGCATAACTGCAGACAAGGTTGTTGATAAAATGATATTGCGCACAAACAGGAGTGGATAAGCAACAATATTCAAACATTCTCTCAACACTTATCACTTCAGTAAAGTGGAATACAAATGCAGTATTCATAATTTAAATTGACCAAGAAGTCCAAGAGTAAGAGAAGTCCTGCAAGACTAGGAAATAAAGGAAAAGAATCGTATTCAACCAAGGAGGGAGAGTTGACTACAACAAGAAGTGAAGTTATTTGATAGAGTTCTACTGAAGATAGAAGAAAAGATCAAAAAGGACTTTTATGAGAAGATGTGCATATATACGACAAACAACATCCAAGTAACTCGCTCATGCATTGATAAGATAATTAACAATCAGCAAAACAGTTTGCTTACTTGAAGAAGAACCCGGTCCTTTACTTAGTAAGTCTTAGACTGTTTGGAATAGGTAGGTTCTTTGAGTTGTAATGAGTCATTGTTCTAGTCTCAGTGATCTATAAACTGAGTTGGGAGTTATGTCTTCAAGTTAGGGAACTCGAAGACTTAGGAACACTTATCTTGGGAAGATTCGTGTTTTTGTAGTTTTAGGAGTTAGAAGTTTTAATTCCTAGTTGACAAGAAGTCTTGTAATTTTGTTGATTATTGAGGCTCAAGAGTTATAGTAAAGTTGGGGTTAAATCCTGTAGAGGTACAGGTCGTAGTTTTTTACACATTTCTTGAGCCAGGTGTTTTCCACGTAAAAACACTGTGTTCAGCTTTTACTTCTGTGAACCATATTTACTTACTTGTTCCACAGATAGGCAACCAGTAGAGTCTAATATTAAAATTAGTAGGCCATGCACTCTAACATTTACACTGTATATCTCCATGTTATTTCATGGTTATACGAAAAAACTATTGTGTGTCTTATTTTTAAACTACTACTGGTAACTTTAATTAGTGAAGTAATTAGTGAAATGGACACAGTAGAATTTAATTAGTGAAGTAATTTGCATCTCTAATTTATGTTTTACCTTTTGAAGTTGTGGTTTGAAAACACCTTGTCATGTAAGTTGTTTTGCTGCTTGTTGACATTACTCATTACTGAAAAAAATGAGTAATAACAAGTCAGTTTGTATCCTGTTGTTTATCACACTTGCGAATAGGTTGCGACATTATTCAAACTAGAAAATAAATATTTGACTTAACAATATACTGCAGATGAACCAAAGAACCTGTCCGGGGCATATCTAATGGTACCAAAATTGATAGTTCACTATGTGCCCCATAACACAACACAAGGGAATATGATTTATGTTATCAGTTTTAAGCATCTACTGCACAGAACTGTTGGGTCCTTTTGCTATGAAGGTCATATCTGAAGCTTTCAATGCTAGTACTCTTTCGTGTCTTTGAGTGTGAAAACACTAATGACCTGTTTAACTTAGCATTTTGTTAGTACGTTTCTTTTGTTCATTTTCTAAAGAACCGCATTCTTTGTTACCAAATGGAATAATAATTACCATTACCTGATTGTGCAACTTCGTGATCAACCATGAAAACGAGTCATCAAATATTTGATTGTTGACTGCATCTTCTTCCCTTTTTCTTTTACATTTGTTCCTTTTTCCATCTTTAGTCTTTGGAGAATGACTAGTCTAATGAAGTGCGAATACTTCACTCTTTAACTATATTAATTTTTCTAAATATTTTTGGCAACAATTGTATTCTAATTACGACTTGCTGCATTTATTCTTCTAGGGGGTTTATCGATTCACAACTACAAAAGCACTAACAAAGATGATATCTGCATACAGCTGAAATACTCTAAGGATGGAATCAGATATCCGCCAGACTTATTTAGTAATTCAGACTGTAATGCAGCTAGGATCTGCTGCCTCTTATGAAAATACTTCAGCTCAGCTGTTTCACTTGTCTTTCCTGTTCTTGCATTCATAAGATTGAATCTTTATCACATTCTTAGGATAGTTACTGTACCTTGTGATTTCTGCTAATAAATTACTAGAACCAGGTTTTTGCTTTGTGAGGAAGTGTGTACATTTTTCTTTTAAAAACAAAAAAAAAAGATAGGCAGCGAAAAGGGATTTAAAATGGTTTTCAATTGATTGAATAAGTTTCAATAGCTTTCAATGAGTTTATGGAGCATTGAAGGGCTTAAATAGCTAACATAAAATAAAAATTAGCATAATTTAAATTTCAAAATAATCTAAAATATATCAACAACTAAAACAATCTAATCTAAAATTTAAAATTCAAACTCATCTTAATTTTAAACAACTTATTAATCAAAATTTACTGCAGTAACTAAATCAATTTTCAACATTCCTCCTTTGATTTAGTTACTGCAATTTAAAAAAGTCTCTCCTCCTCAATTTCTACTTCCGCAAATTGTACTTGAGGATTGTTTTTAATCTTGCACACTTTTGTAACATGACCTGCTTGTTTGAAATTTTCACAAATCGCATCAGGTCTCCACCAATAAAAATTCTCCAAGTGTATTTTCTTTTTGCAGTGTCTGCAAGGAGGATAATCACCTTTTCCTTTTTTGTTATCAATAACATTGTCTTTTCCGAAGGCTCTTCTTTGCTCTTGTACTTGAAAACCACTAATTAGTTCTTCAACAGAGATAGTAGAGAGATCTTTATACTCTTTCAAAGATGAGATTTTAGATTTGAATCTCTCCGGAATTGTCACAAGAATTTTTTCTACTATTCTGTCATCTTTAAAATCCTCGTCAAGCAACCTGATTTTACTGACAAGCGAAGAAATCTTGTCAGAATACTTAGCAATAGTTTCATCCTCTTGCATCCTAAGAGATTCAAAATTTGTATTTGTCTAACTCGATCACGTCCTTGATATTCTTTTTTAATTTTTCCCAAGATTCATTTGCTGTCTCACAAGCAATGATTTTAGAAAAAATCGAATCTGCAACTGAATTTTGAATTACAGTTTTGGCTTTGAATTTTTTGAGCTTTTGATTTGAATGAGATTTAATTTGAGCAAGGATAGAATTTTTAGGGAGTGGTTGTAATAGTGTATCTTTCGCTACAACTTCCCACAAATCATAGGCTTGAAGATATGATATCATTTTCACTGACCAAATATGGTAGTTTTCGCCAGTGAAAATTTTTGGGGCATTCAATGAGAGACTACTGTTTGACATCTTTTTTGTTAAAAACAACCCTAAGCTTTAAAAATAAGCACGGGTTGAAAAAGGTAGCCCTGACGGATTAAAATGGGTAGCTCTAACGTGTTAAAAAAGATATGGTAACGCTTTGGAAGAAATCATAGATCCCGTAAGATCAATGAAGCTCTTGATACCACTGTTGGTTTTAAAAAAAAAAATGGGGCAGCGAAAAGGTATTTAAAATGGCTCTCAATGAATTGAATAACTTTCAATAGCTTTCAATGAGTTTATTGAGTATTGAGGGGCTTTAAATAGTCAACATCATAATTTGAATTTCAAAATAATCTAAAATATTTCAACAACTAAAACAATCTTATCTAAAATTTAAAATTCAAACTCATTTTAATTCTAAACAACTTATTAATTAAAATTTACTGCAGTAATTAAATCAATTTTCAATAAAGCGACTCAAAATCTTGTTAAAGAGGCAGAGCTATTTGCTGGTTCAGAGGTCAGTCCAGCAGTTGAGAGTTGGCTATTTAGTAGAAATTTTCTCGTTTCCCTGAGTATTATTTATACTGATTTATCAATCTTGTCTTTGTATTTGAAACAGGTTTAACTCAAACTCCAGTATGAATGAACTGCGAGATGTGTGACTATTTGACATGATGGATCTCAAGTGAGAACGTTTCTTCTTCTACCAGTGATATGAAATTCTTGCTGCATCAATAGTTCAATGGAGGAGCCACATAGGCTAAAGGTGGTCAGTTGATCTCAAGTGACGACATTTCTTCTTCTAACAATGATATAGCATTCTTGTTGCATCATTAGATCAAAGGAGGAGCCACATAGGCTAAAGGTGGTCAGTTGAACAACTTCCGTGGGAAATTAAAAAATTAGTGGATATTGAAGTATTATTACCGGACTAAAGGGGTTTTCACATCCCATGATTCTTATGAGGAATGATGGTGTGTGCACTATTTATTTTTTCTTTGAAAATTGATTCATACTGAAATCCGAATTACTTTGCATTCACAACTCTCATGCTTAATGATTCACTTGCAACTAAAGTATATTATTCCTTCCATTTCATTTAGTGAGCACTATTCCCTAATTGACCAAATACATTGATAAGTAGCCCCCAAAATTGTCTGAATTTTTCATTGACGTCGTGCTGTATTGGCGACCGGATGTGTGTCATGTTGCTGAAATTTTTTTTTTTTTCTTTTTTTTTTTTAACAATATTGTTGCTGAAAATTGAAATACAACCTTAGTGATGTAGCTGATTTTCCATGTGAATTGGAAAGAGTCCAGCGATTTTATTTTTTTTTGTTATGATTAAAAGAAAAGTGAATTTTTGTGTTTAGTGACAAGAATTGAGTGATTTTAAGATTAGAAAAATTAACATCATACCACTACTTAAAATCTCAATCCTTATAATATTGAAAAGAGATAAAATAGAAAGTAATAGCTCCAAAAGAATTGAGATTTATGTTGTTTTTACTTTTACAATTAATCTATAGACCTGAAACAACTTAAAAAACAACACAAATTACATTGTCTTCGGGTACAATACTACATATTGAAGATGTATTGTCGCCCACATTGAACTCTATCGAGCGCCTATGCTGGTTGGCATACTTCTTCATGCATCTCTGGGCCTTGTGTAAACTGCAAACTGTCTTGCTTTTCTGCAAGCATCTCAGGCCCGTCTCTTGCAACATGGTAAGCAACTGAACATTTTTCTTGCCTTTCTGCTTAGCAAAGTCTTGTGGCATCATAGTATGCCTGCCTAGAACTAGTTAAAAGGAACTCATCTTCGTTGCCGATGACTTGTGTAGATTATAGCAAAATTGTGTTGTATCTAACACGTGTCTACCCAATTCTGCTGGCTCATCATTGTTACATAGTGCCTCGAATATTCTCTTAACAAGTGATTGATTCTCTCCATTTGACCATCAGTTTGAGGCTAATTGGATGTCGAAAATTTCAGATCAATTCCCATCAAATTGAACAAAGCTGTCCAAAAGCGACCCGTAAACTGACATCCCTATCGCTCACAATATCACCTGACACTCCAAAGAACTTAAGCACATGCTTATACAACATCCTTTACCTAGGTGGTTTAGTGAAGAGTTGAGTTCAATGAAATTGAGTTGCGCATCATGAGTTCTCAAGTTCAATTTTCAATGGAGACAAACCTGTGGTATTTTTTTCATTTGTTTTAGTCTTGGTAGACAGAGTTACCTATACCTGTTGTTGGTGGGAAGTGATAGTATCTCGTGGAATTAGTCAAGGTGCACGCAAATTGATTCAAACATCACGATTATAAAAAAAAAAAAAATCCTTTACTTCAACTTATGTATAGTCCAAGAAAGTACTAACATATAGTCCTTTTAATTATTTAGGTGAATACTCAGTTGCATACATAGTAGCTATCCTGAATTATGAGAAAAATCAACAGGGAATTCGTGGATGAATGGAAAAGCACACGTGTAGGTAAAGGGAGAGCAGATCCACAGAAGAGTTCTCATAAATGTGAAATTTACTGTAAATAGTATTCTCATAAATGTAAATTTACTATTTCCTAAATAATACTTTTAATAAAAAATCGTGTGCAAAAAATAACATCCTTAGACCGAACATCGAACCAAACCCTTGACAAAAAAAACTGAAATTGAGCTCGGAAATTGAATTAATTCGATCCAATTGAATTTTTTTTCATTTTTTGAATCTTTCCATTTGTTGCTGCTGAAAGAAGTTTTGATGTGGAATTTTTTCGCAGTTGATTGAAAAGACACCTAATGAAGTGGAAGAAATCCACGGCTCTGACCAAATGACCGTGATGTCTAAAGCCACAAGAAGTTTTTAAATATAAGTGTGTAAAAATTCAATTTTTAATAAATTGAATCTATAAAAATGTTATTGATTTATTGTTATTAGGTTATTGATTTAACAGGTTTTTAATGATTTTATAAAAAAAAATTATTAGGTTATTGATTCATTTTTTTTTTTTTCATACTGGATTATTGGGTAAACCGATAACCCAACAAAATTAAACCAAATTACTACTTTATACCTATTTATATATATACTTATGTTACCTACCTTCACTTAGTTTCTCTTTGATTTCTACAAACCTATTCAATTTCCTGAAAACGTATAACACGACAAATTTAAAACTTTTCAATATCCTCTCTACATAATTTGTGAACAAGATGGTGGACTTCTCATTTTGTGGAATTTGACACTGCAAGACCTATATTATGCTACCACTTTTATTTTGTGAGCAATCTTATTGATGTTATGTTAGTCAACACTATTACACAATATTCAAAATCATTGCGTCAAAATGATATTTTTGTTTGAATATTTTCTTATCGATTAAAAAGAAAATTGAATCATTAAGGACAAAAAATTGATAAAAATATCTTACTGATTTGATTATTAATTTAGCATATTTAAAAATTAAAATTGATAAATTGAATCGTTAATACATGAAATCAAATCAAACCGACCGATGAACACCCTACTTGTAAACATTGACAACAATTTATAGCTAAGAGCTTTAGATGAATAAGAGCTCATTGAGGCCATTTGCCTCTCTCTTAAAGTTCCTACTCTTCTCAACAATTAGGTCATTTAATTTAAGGGAAAAAGACACCACATGATCATTTTAAAAATAAATAGTCCAAGCTTAATATTTTATCAAAAAAAAATCAGTCGGCTAAACTATATTCACATTATAGTCATTTCTTAATTTGGGTCATTTTGACCCATATAGTTTATGTACAGTTTATATATCATATTGATACAATCCATATACAATAATGATACAGTTTCCAACTTGGGCCATTCAATCCTTTTCTAAAAATATTTTAGTGTTTTTGGGGGAAAAGACGAAAATAGCCACTCGGCTGAAAAAAAGGACACAAAATGGCCAAGGAATTTCAAAACCTCATTTCTAGCGCAGCTAAAATATTTTTAAAAAAAATAAATCGTTATATTTTTTTAGGGAGGCAGTTGTTTCATTCTTTTCTTGATTATAAAATTTCATAGTTTTTTTTTTCTTTTTAACCATTAAATATAAATTGATAATATTGTAATTGCTACTTTTTCTTATTAATTAGATACAAAGCAATGTATATTTATTGTTATATAAAAATTCATTCCTTTACCTTTTTCCGATACTCCAATTTATCTTTCTCATTTCACAAATGTCATAAAAAATCTGCATTCAATTAGCCTCTTATAATTTTTTTTAATTGTAAATTTGCTCAAAATTGATACAAATAATGGCTTCAGCTTCAATTTTAGTTCCAATAATGATATAATACGGAGTTGTATGAATGTGTTATATGTACAAAAAAACATGCACAAATTTCTCTCTATCCATTTGAAAAGATGCATGAATGTGTTATATGCACTATATTAATTTGGTATATCTACTGTATATGCTTGCACAAATTTTCTCCATAAAAGGTGTATTTATGTGGTATATATACTGTATTAACATGGTATAAAATTATATCAATGCGGTATAAAAGTGTATCAATCTAGTATAAAAGTGTATCAATATGGTATAAAAGTATATCAATTGAGTATAGGACTGTATGCTATCGATGGGCCAAATGGTTAAAAAGGGAAACTAAAAATTACACAAATACACAACTTATGTTTTCAATATTACAAAAAATCTCAACTCTCTAAATATATTACAAAAATTCCAACATATACACAGAATGCTATGAATATGTCGGCTATGTTATGTATATTAATGGGAGAGAGAGTAAAGTAATTAAAAAAGTGGGAGAGAGTGTAATTACTTCTAAAATGGTTGGTATTTATGTTATTTATACAAAAGGAAAAGAAATTGGGCCGACTGACTCCAATCGTCCACATTTTTAAATTGTGGGCCATTTCTTTTTCAATGTGGCCAGTCCATGTCGGGTTAATATAAAATACTTATTTTTATTTTTATTATAAAATAAAAATACTTATACATATACATACTCTATTCAATAATGATACAAATTCTATACAAATCATATATACAAAAATATATTCTATACAATACTTATATGATTTTTTTACACATTATATACAACAATTACATAATTTTTCTACACATTCTATACGATTTTTGGCTACATTTATTATTTGGATACGTATTTTATACAAGAACTACACAGTTTCTATACACATTTTATACATACGTATTTTATACGACAATTATATAGTTTCTACACATTCTATATATTTTTTATCTATATTTTATACATATGCATATTTTATACTATACAATTTTTATACTTTTATCATATATAGGTACATTTTTATATTATAATTATATCATTTTTATATAATTATATTTAATTGTTATTTTTAACAACCAAAAAAATAACAATTTTAGGAAAGGGCCGAATGGTCCGAGACTGAAAAGGGTGAATCTCAAAAATAGACCCAAATTGGGGTGGCTTTCAAATTTTAGTCTCAAATAAAAAGGCTTCCTTAAAACAGCCTTTACCTATCAACTAATATTTTTTTGGACGAAATTGTCCCTGATCAATTGAGTAAATTACATGAATGATCCTCATAATGGATAACAACTTTATATTTATAACTTTCAACTTTTCTTTTTTTTTTCTCTTTTTAATGATACTTTGAATTTTATTTTTTATTTTTTCTTCTTTTGTTTTTAATTTTTCTCAAACCTTACTTTTTTTTCTTTTTTCCTCTCAGCTTCTTTTTTTTCTTTTTTCTTTTATATTATCTTATTTTTTATTTTTTATTTCCTCTTTTTTTATTCTTTTTAGTTTTTCTCAACCCTTTTTTTACTCCTCTCAACGTCTACTTTTATAAAAAAAAACATTTAATTTTTTTTTATTTTTCTTTTCTTTTTTTATTTTTAACTTTTACTTGACCTTTATTTTTATTTAATATTTTTTTATTTTTAGCAACCTTTATTGTTTTCCTAT
The DNA here is from genome assembly GCF_002878395.1 of Capsicum annuum. Classification (NCBI taxonomy): domain Eukaryota; kingdom Viridiplantae; phylum Streptophyta; class Magnoliopsida; order Solanales; family Solanaceae; genus Capsicum; species Capsicum annuum. The sequence continues at coordinate 43,896,097 of NC_061116.1, forward strand.
TCTCTCTCAACTTCTATATTTTCTTTGATTTTTATTTTTTAATATTTTTTTTCATTTTCTTCTTTTTCTGCAATTTTTATAATTTTTGTTCTTTTATTTGATTTCTTTCGTTCAAGTTACATCTCATGAGCAAGAGTTGACACTATTACATTATAAAGGCAAGACTTATGACATCAAATAACAAGCTACGTTTCATGGGCAAGAGTTGACACTACCACATTATGTTTTTATTTATGAGATGTTCTACAGCTATTGTCCTAGAGGCAAGACTTAGCTCAAGGACTAAAAACTACAAATTATGCCCCATGGGCAAGATTTAACTTTACCACGTTATGTTTTCATTTATGAGATGTTCTACAACTATTGCCTTAGAGGCAAAACTTAATTAGCTCAAGTACTTTCAAACTACAAATTATGCCCCATGGGCAAGAGTTCACTCTACCATGTTATGTCTTCATTTATGAGATGTTCTACAACTATTGCCTTAGAGGCAGTCAAGGACTTTCAAACAACAAATTATGCCCCACGGGCAAGAGTTGACACTACCACATTATGTCTTCACTTATTAGATGTTCTACAACTCTTACCTTAGAGGCAAGACTTAGCTCAAAGACTTTCAAACTACAAATTACGCCCCACGGGCAAGAGTTGACACTACCACGTTATGTCTTCATTTATGAGATGTTTAACAACTCTTGTCTTAGAGGCAAAACTTAGCTAAAAAACTTTCAAACTACAAATTATGCCCCCACGGGCAAGAGTTGACACTACCACGTTATGTATTCATTTATGAGATGTTCTACAACTCTTGCACTCAAAGACTTTCAAACTACAAATTATGTCCTACGGGCAAGAGTTGACACTACCACGTTATGTCTTTATTTATGAAATGTTCTACAACTCTTGCCTTAGAGGCAAAACTTAACTCAAA
>NC_061116.1:43900027-44021190 GCF_002878395.1 Capsicum annuum
GAAGTTGAGAGAATTGGAAAAAAATAAAGGTTGATAAAAATAAAAAACTATTAAATAAAAATAAAGGTCGAGAAAAATTTAAAAATATAAAAAGAAAAGAAAAAATAAAAAACAATTTAAAAAGTTTTTCTTTTATAAAAGTATAGACGTTGAGAGGTGCAAAGAAAAAAAAAAAGAATTAAAAAAAACAAAAAAAATAAAAAAGAGGAAAGAAAAAATAAAAAATAAAATAATATAAAAGAAAAAATAAAAAGTTGAGAGGAAAAAAGAAAAAAAGTAAGGTTTGAGAAAAAGTAAAAAGAAAAAATAAAAAATAAAAAATAAAAACCAAAGTAAAATTAAAAAGAGAAAAAAAAATAAAAGCTGAAAAATATAAATATGGAGTTATCCATTATGAGGATCATTCATGTAATTTACTCTATTGATCAGGGACAATTTCATCCAAAAAAATATTAGTTAATTGGTAAAGGCTATTTTAAGGAAACCTTTTTATTTGGGGCTAAAATTTGAATGCCACCCCAATTTGGATCTATTTTTGAGATTCACTCTTTTCAGTCCTGGGCCATTCAGCCCTTTCCTAAAATTGTTATTTTTTTGGTTGTTAAAAATAACAATTAAATATAATTATATAAAAATGATATAATTGTTATATAAAAATGTACCTATATATGATAAAAGTATAAAAATTTTATAGTATAAAATATGAATATGTATAAAATATAGATAAAAAATATATAGAATGTGTAGAAACTATATAATTGTCATATAAAATATGTATGTATAGAATGTGTATAAAAATTGTGTAGTTCTTGTATAAAATACGTATCCAAATAATAACTGTAGCCAAAGATTGTATAGAATGTGTACAAAAATTATGTAATTGTTGCATATAATGAGTAAATCATATAAGTATTGTATAAATTATATTTTTGTATATATGATTTATATAGAATTTGTATCTTGTTGAATAGAGTATGTATATGTATAGGATGTATATAAACTACATAAATATCGTACAAAATTTGTATCTAAATATTTATTGTAGTTAAATATTGTATAGAATGTGTATAAAAATTATACAATTATTGCTATAATGTGTATAGAAGTTGTACCATTATTTATATAAAATAAGTATTAATGTATTTGAAAAAAGAGTCTTTTATACAATAATAATCCAATTTTTATAAATATTGCTTGTTTTTTATTATGATAGTTTTTTTTTTAAAAAATAGATCAATTATTCTTTGAAATAAAGAAGAAAAAGGTAAATCAGTGACAAAAAATGACAAAAAGAAAAAATAAGCATTGACCAATTAAAAAAAAATAAAAAGAAAAAAGAACCATTGGCCAATTAAAAGTTTAACAAAGCAAAAAAAAAAAAAAGACATGCGTCAACACGCGTAGCAGCTGACATCAACCATGTGGTTAGAATGTGAAAATTCAATTCTTAGGCTATTTGGATGAAAAATGTTTGGGCCGACAGGTTATTTATGTCCTTTTCTCATTTTAAATTGGGTTCAAATGAGCCCAATTCAATCTCACTTCAATCCGTTTAATAGAAAAATAATTTTTTTTATGAAATTAAGAAACACAAGCGACAATGTGTCCTCTTACTCACAAAATAACCCACCTCACCTCACTCCACCTCACCCTAACCCCACTACACCCCCAACTTATTCCACCCCCACCACCGTCACACCCCTTTTTAGTTTTTAACCAAAAGATATCGATTTTTAAGTTCGAAAGGATTTTTATTATTAAAGTGACAAAAATAAAAATTTATTTTGAAAAGGACTTTTAACAATCAAAACTCAGATTCGCCATTTGGCATTAATCGAGTGTGCCAAGTCACCTTTGAAAATCCTTTTTCAAAATGATTTGACTCTTTTAAACTTATCCGCAAATAGAGATTCTGGTTAAGGAATTCTGTTGATCGAAGAGAAGGTGTTAGGAACCCCTCGATCCCGTGTTCGACCACAGTTGCTTGGTAGAGCGTATCGGCCATTTTTGATACTATGAATGTATAAACCACACAAAAGCATATAAAACAACCAAACAAATAAACAAAATGAATCCAAAATATAATGTCCAGTCCAATTATACAACCCGAAATAGAAAAATGTAGAAATATAAACTTACACTAATCCTAAACTATGCTCTAAAGCTTTACCCGATGCCTCGAAACTTGATCACGAACGTCTTCTGCCAACATAGTACGTCCGGGCATTCCCCAGCCAAATGAATACAATAGATCCCAATGCATAAATCAGAATTATTCCACAAATATTTCATCATTCAATAATCACAAATCCTAAACTTTGCCTACCCAACCTACATTTTCTTATTACTTCCGACTTATCAAGCTACTACTACGTTTAACAACGTCAAAATCAATCAAGATGACAAGTTAAATAAACTAAGTGAAATTGCGAATTAGCCAACTTTCGATACCACCCCAAATTATGATTTAACCCAAAATCAAGTCCAAATTCTTTGATTATTCCAATTCACAACAATCAATCGATCGATATCAACAACCAACAACGATGATCCAAAATATATCTAAATCAACAAAACAAAATAAACTCCAGACACCCTGAATTACCACACCAAGTATCACACGATTAAAAATTAATTGAGAATAAGACGAAGAATGGATCTTAATATTGCTTTTATTCAATCAATCAAACGGAGGAGCTTTGCGGATTCGAAACCTAGGCTTAAATTGACTTTGAACAAAACCCCATTTGGTGTCGAATTTGACCCCGAAACATATTTGGAAACCAATTGAAACCTCAATCACGAACTAAACTCGCAAATCTCGATCAATAAATCAAACAAACAAACGAAAAACTCGAATGAAGGTGTGAACTGGTGCTACTGGTCATCAATTTTGGTGACGTCGGAGCTCCGGCAGAACACGTAATCACTAAAATGGATCTTTTCGGCTAGATTTCGCCAGAGAAATCAGAGACGAAGAAGTTTTAGGGGAATTTCTAGACTGTGGCGAATCGATTCAACGATTTAGAGCTTATTCCGATGAGAAATTCACCTGAAAAACTCCAAACCAGCCATATTTTCACTGATTCCATCACCCTTTCTCAATTTTCGATCACCATCGACCCTCTCACTATTCTCTCCCTATTTTCTCTCTCTCAGTTCTTAATCACGCCATTTTTCCTCTCAAACTCTCCGATTCACTGGGATGGTGAGTACATGTGTGAATTTCCAGTAGGATTTTTGTATGCTTGTAGTGTATTCTGTGAAGATGCAAAAATGGTGACTGTATGTCTATGGAATTCGAGCACTATGTGTATTGTATATTGATGGTAAAAAATGGAGGTCTGTGATCTGTATCTTTTCCTTTTCCCTAACGTGTGTAATATCAATATGTATATGATATCAATATGTATATATTGTGTGTGTGAATTTGTTAGTGATGGGCCCCTAGTGTATTGTGCTGGTGTATTCTATTAATGAATGGAAATTGGGAGTATATGGAGAGGGGTGTTGCTGTATGTGTTTTGTGCTATGGGACACGTGAGTGGGGTAGGAGTAGGGGTATGGGGTGGTGATGAGTTGTCCAAAATTGATAGGAGGAGTGGTTAGGATGATTAAAACAAGATAAAATTTGTTAGGTATTTTGTTAAGGACTGTTATTTTTGTATTTTTGTGGGGTATAATCACATGGGTGAGAGTGTAGGATAACGTGAGGCAAACAATGGATAAATTGGACTTTAAGAGGGACAAAATTAGGTGTCTACAATCACGCCTCCATTAAATATATTATTTTTATTTCTTAAAATGTTTTTTATAAATTCCCCCCATCCCACCTCATCCCTATCCCTCTCCCTACCCCAAGCCCCCAGCCCCACCTCGACCTCTTAAAATTAATTTTATTAATTTTTTTGAAAAAAATTAAAAATCTTTCCTTACCTCACGATGAAAATCCTACTCTCCCTCATCATCGTATCCCCTACTCCTCCCTAAAAAGATATTTCTTTTAGAAATATTTAAAAAAAATAAATAAATACTTTTTTCAAAAAAAAAATCTTACCCCCAACCCCCATCTCCCTCACCCCCCGGCATCCCCTATACGATAATACCCCATCCCCAAAAAAATATAGTATTTTTTTTAAAATTAATGTTTTTTTTTTAGAAAAGAGACTTTTACCTCAACCCCCATCCCTTCTCTACCCCCCCTCCCCCCTCATACCGCTCTTATCCAGTCCCCCCGACCCCTTTCCCAAGAAGTTATTTTTTCAAAAAAATTCTTACCTGATCTCCATCCTAACCCCCAACCCCTACTTCACACACCTCCCCTAAAAAATAAATTTTTATTTTTAAAAAAATTAAATTTTAAAAAATAATTCTTACCCCCTTCCCCCTCATCCCCACTTCTACCCACCCACCCAACTTTCCAATCTCATCTATTTTTTTCATGAGTTGGATTTATAAGGGGTAAATATCAATATATTAATATTTTTTAGACTAAGCGGGTCAAATTGGGTGGGTCATGATCCAATTTGATTTTTATCCATTTCAACTCAAAGTGTATTTGGGCGGGTCATGATCCAACCCGATTTCCAATTCAATCCATTTAATATTTTCAATCTCATCCCTACCCGCCCATCTAACACCCCTACAAGAACCCTATAACAATGTTGGCGGAGTTATGTAGATGCAAAGTGATTCTTCGGTGAAAAGTTATATTGTATATATGAGGTTAAAATTATTGAGTTTATTTATATATAGTAGATGTTTAATTTCATTGTTAATGATATTTTGTGATTCTAAATTTGGCTATTATTACTTTACTACAGAGAGTTCTTTAATAAACAATAATTGACACAAGTATTTTATCACGATAGCCTTATTAATTGACCCTTCCGTCCCATATAACTTATTCAATTTTTCATTCACACCTCTTAAGAAATTAAAGGTAAGCAAAATATTTTTAATAATTTACTCTTTTAGCTCCATTTACTGCACTCTATATTTGTCTTATTCATCAGTAGTAAAATTAACAATAAGGATTTTCTTAGAAGTTGGAACTTTAACAATATTTATGCTTTCGAAAAGAATTAAACTTAAGGACAAAATAAAAAAAAATTAATCCTTAAGTTTCATAAATTTATAAGTAATTTGGGACAACTAGTTTTAATAATGGACATGTAATATGAGATTGTGGATGGGGGTGTGCAAAAATTATTCCTACCAATAAATTTAAAAAAAAATGCTATTGGTATAGTGTTATTGAGTTTTAATAATTTTAGAAAAAAAATTACCAAGTTATCGATTCGATTTTGATTTGTTAATATTAAATTATTAGATAAGCTAATAATCCATAAGACTATATTAAATTATTACTTTACCCTATTTATATATTAGACTAATAAATAAATGACTTTGTATTAGCTTATTCTTTGGCTTAATATTGCGGCATATAAATTTCTACTTTTATATTTTTATTATATTGAAATGTAATTTTTATAAATAAACACTGAATCCTTTAAAATAATTTAAGTGACGAACCTACCCATTCAATTTTAAATAAAACAATACTTTCCCCCAATATTATTCGTGCCTTCACAGACCGCAGTTTACATTCTACAAAACCCTCTTAGTTTCTCTGTCACTATCCCAGAATATATTTATTTTATGAATATTTTTTTATCGGTTAAATTAAAAATTAAATCGTTAAGAATCAAAATTAATAAAACAAAAATCGATAAAAAATATCTTATTGGGTTAGTTATTGGTCAAGTGTATTTAAAAATCGAAAATCAATAAATCGAATCGAACCAATCAATGTACGTAGGAGAAATAATAAAATATTTTATCCATTCTATTTTACTTGCCGCTAGTTAACTTGACACTCCTTCAAGAAAATATCTATTAGAGCCTTATTTTACTAAATTAACCTTATTAAATATGCAAACGGTATAAATTTGAGTATTATACACTTTATGTAATCATTTAATGATAGAGAGGGATACTATTGAAAAAACATGATATACTTCTTTCGATTTCATAAAATGAACAAGTAAATTGAAACAATCATTTTTAGCAAAAGGGCCAAACCAAATGAAACAAGGGAGTATGATTTTTTTTTCCCTCTTGATATGCTAATATTAAAAACTGTATTTTAAATATAATGTACAACTAATAGTGAACAATGAGAGTACTACAAGGGCTGGTTTGGTATGAGGGATAAGGAATAAGTAATTTTTGGAATTAATTTTAAGTGGAGCTTATCTCATACTTAGTTGGAATAAAATCACAGAATATTTATCCTAATATTATTATTTCAGGATTATAGTATCATGTTTATCCTACACTGAGCGTGAAATAACAATACTCAAATAACTAGTCTCTAGATAATTAATTTAGAATAATTTGATATTTGACCAAATAAGCCCTAATAGGAGTATTTATTAGTTGAATTCATAATCAAAATGAGCCACATTGACTAGAAAGTGACAGAAATAAGCCACATTTCTATAGTGTTAACCAAAATAAGCTAGTTAGAATTAATTACTTTGATTTATATTACTTTTTCAATAGAGACGTTAAAGTTTCTTCGACAAAAAATATAGGGGTTGTTTGGTTACTGTATAGGCCTAACTTAATACATGAATAACTTAGTTAAACATGTTATAGTTGTAATACCCAAAAAACTCCTAGCTAGGATTCTAATCGTTAGCCATACATTTATAGGTCCAAAAATGATTGTTTTAATCATAGATAAGTGGCATGATCATTTACCTAGTGTGTAAAGTACTTTCGATGTGAAGAATGTCCATAGGAAACACTTAGAACAAAATTGAGCTGAGAACTATTTTCATATATTAATTTTTGGTATTCGATCGTACAAGGATCAACTTTATATGTGTATAACTTCTAGAATATATTGAATTTTGGAGCTCAATACCCGCCAAATGAAAGGTAATTGAGTCCTTCCAATGCATCAATTTTGCTTTAATCTGATACTCAAGTGAAAAAATATGAGCATTTTTGTGAGCAAACTAGTAAAGGTTCATGATAAGAACGCGACACACCCTCTATGCTCCTAGATAAGAGCGTCGCATGCCCTGTGTACTTCGCGATAAGGGAGTGCCACACCCATGGTCACAGAGATGCTAAAATTAAGGTTTTTCTTCAATTTTTGAGGGCAGACTAGTCATTTACATCCTAAAGGATCCTATAACTAATACTGGTGCAATTTTCCTCATCCCATAACCCAAAAACACGATTCCTCTTCTCCCATACTCCCAAGAGTATCCAAATAAGGGTTTCTTCTCCAAAATTCAAGCTTCTAAGGCTCAAATTCAAGTTTCCTTCAAAGAGAATTCACTAATTTCAGGTATGTGGGGTGTAAACAAGGATATTCTTCCATTTTTGTGCCCAAAAGTTATTTTTTTAAATTTAATTTTGTAGAATTGATTTTCTAGGGTTCTTACCCATTTTTTTATGCTTCAATATTACAATGTCCCCTCATGAGTTAATGCTTATTTATCACAAGATTTCATAATTACCTATGTTTTCAACCATGAAAGTGATCTTATGCATTGCCTTTGGTATTTGACATGATATTTTTATATGTTGGTAAATGATTACAATTTTAGCATTATGCGCTCAGTTTACAAGAAGTTCAAGTTTACTAGTTTAGGTTACAAAGTATTACAACATGATTACGGTTTTAGTTTTGATTTTATGATCTCAGATAAGACATAAAACTCACAAGTTTCTTTATGAGTATGATTTAAGCAAGATAAGCATAGTTGTTTTTAAGTTTTATAAATCCACATTCTACTTTAAGGTGAATTTCATAAGTATGAGTAGTATTTATCACCGAGAGGGTAATGTGAGTGTAGCGCATCCTATTTTTCAAAAATTACGTTCCACCGTAGGTTTAAGGGGCCTCTCCAGAGAGTGTCTCCTCGCCCCAAAGGGATAAGTTTAGTGATCACTCTAAGTTAAGATTCTATCATGATGGCAAAGGGTAGAACAATTCTCCTCAACATGTATAAGACGTTGGACTCCATGCTATCTCACATTGTTTATGTCGGTTATAAGAATCTCCCATAAAGAAAATAAAGAAGATTTTAGAAACTAAGTGTATTTGGCTCACAAGGTTTACTCAGTTGTTTATTATGATTTATGTTTATGTTAACTTGGATCATCAGATTATGATTTGCTATTCATGTTTTAAGATAATTTGACTTTTTATTTTATTCATGATCAAGGTGAGCCTATTTACACTTAACATGCATGTTTTTAAGCTTGTGATATATATTCGTTCTTACTTATTGCATTCACCCCGACATACTCAGTACATTCCAATAGTATGAAACACATATATGTCTGTGTAGCTACATTATTTTATAATGTAGATATCAGTTGTAGCCTACAACACCATGATTAGAAAGTTCGCAACTTCCAACCAACAAGTGGTGAGTTCTCTTTATTTGGGGACTCAAGTCAGTTTTTAGATTTAGTATTTTATTTTTATTCAGTTGCATTGATTAGGGATAGTTGGGGTCCTGTCTATGATGCCTATAGTCAGTATTAGTAGAGGCTTCATAGATAGTCAGAATTGATGTATTCAGTTTTAGTTTTCTTTTGTATAGCCAGTGTTGTAAATATTTTAAACAATATTGTATTAAACAAGTTCAGCTAATGACATCGCTTTCTCTTATTATTTTAGTTTTATCTAATTTATTCAGTTGTTCATGAATTATGCCAGTATCATGGGTTAACTTGGGAGCACTTGTGGTTATAAGCACTATGTAATGTTCAGAGGGTAGTCTCAGGGTGTTACAAACTTGGTATTAGAACACAAAGTTCAAGCGTCCTAGTGTTTCCGTGAAGTCATGTCTAGTAGAGCCTTGGGGAACAGTATGGAGACATTTGTACTTTTCTTCCAGAGGCTACAGAGCTTTTAAGAAATATTTCTCTTCTTTCATACTCTAGATCGTGTAGTGAAGTTGTCCACATAGAAACTTATGTTGATTTGTGTGTTACTCCAAAATCCTCCAACAATGACTTATCTTTGACTTAGTATAAGAAGTAAATTTTAACTCCTCCCAATATGATGCTCTTAGATTAACTATAAGAAACTTTAGAAATTGCATGAAGGGCTTGAGAGGATCCTGTTAGTATGTTTTAAGTCCTTTAATTTGACATCTTATGTCCTCATCTATATGATTTGTACAGTTAAGACATATATAACATGTATTCGGATTTCTCTTAGACTCTTCATTACATATAACACTCATGAAAGGAGAGAGTATGTACCTAGATTATTGAATAGATTTTGAATTGGGGTATATTGTAACTTAGAGTTCCATTATTCATAAGTAGTAGAACAACCTCAAAGTCAGGAGTATGAATTTAGAAGTGTAGTGATAAGAAAGATAGAGAGAGCAATTGGTTAAAAGTATACAGATGTATTCATGAATGCTATTGAGTTAGGATTAAGATAATGTGTCATTGGGTGTAGATTTCATGGTAGAGGGCAGAGAAGGGGTTGTTAGTTAAGGTGACTTGAAGTATGCTTGAAGTAAAAAAAGGAGTTCTTAATGATAGTTCTTTGTGTTAGAAAAGGATAGGTCATTATTGTATTTAGTGGTTAAGGATTTTTAATCTTGGCTTTCCTTGTGATCGTGAAAAGGAAATTGATTGATGCTTATAGAGCTATGAATATAATTTAGATGTATGAATGGATAAGTAGTAGTGATGTGTGAAATAAGGATATGCTAATGGATTATAATAAGATAGATCATAATATTATGATCAATTATTGTTATTATGAAGTTCTAGTGGACTAGTATTTCTTGATGTTTTTTTATTATATAGCTGCCAAGCAAGAATAGTATGTAAAGTTGTGTTGTTAATCATGTCTAGTACTAGACACTAGGTTTGAATAGTTGATGATTATCAAGGTGGAAATAATGATTGCTGGGTTAGTGATGTTACGACCCAAACTAGAGCCTGGCCGTGACGGGTATCTTAAGTCCACCGAGGACCGGAGACCACCCCTATTACCAAGTAAAATAAAGCACAACACACCTAATCGCGGATAAATTCCAAACATATAACAAGATAGAATAATCAATGATAAGAATGTACTAGGGAATCACAATATCAAATCCCGATTTATAGTAATTCACAAATCCTCTAATCCAAACCAAACAATCAAAGTTATTACATGCCCCCAATGATAGACAAAAACAAGTTCGAAGAAAAGTCTGTGATTATAGATAAACCAAGAAGCAACAACCTTTTGGAAGAAGTAGGCTCACCACTTTAAGCTGACTGCCAACAACCCAAAAATCCTATAAATGCATACGAAAAGTAGAAATGCCTTCGAACCCTGCATCGCATAGGAATACAACATCTGAAAATGGTTAGTGGGTTGAGCGCTAGCATGTAACTCAGGGATAAGGAATAAAATAACGCCATGATCAATAGTTAAAAACCATTCAAAATTTGAGTACACCATTATATGCAAATATATATATATATATATATATATATATATATATATGGGTGTATGTGTGTATTTGCATATATATATATATATATATATATATATATATCATATGTTGGGGTAGGGAACAAGGCTTAGCATAAGCTTTAAAAACCTTAACCTGGATTGTGTAGCTTGACCATCTTAAAATTGACCCACGGGCTATATGGGTCCAGTTGTCACCCCCTAGTCGGGCTTATTATGTGTTACCCGTACTAACTAGAGATGTCCCAAAAGGCCAGGGGAATCCTCGTACCCTAAACTATCCATGATATAAATATATATATAGTGTGACATAAGCACACGGTAATCAAGAGCAACCCTCACATCGGTAAACATGAGTTTTCAGTATCAGTACTTTAGGACTCACACCTTTACGGCTAGCTACACGACCTTCTTTAAGCCCAATTAAAAAATTTAGCACATAACCCATTCATTAATTCAAGGAGTAAATCATTAAGGCATTATCAAGTGGTATAGTCATATCGACTATAGCTTGCAAGCGAATGTCATTAATCCAACACTTTGGGAATCCTTGTACCCTAGACTCCATTATTAAAATCAGCTTGGAGGATTACTTGTACCCTACACGGTTTTCAAAATCATTCTCTTCTATTTAGACATTCATGAAATGCATTAGTTTTAAGAAAAGTAGGCCAAGCCAGATGATTAATCATATTCTAAAACCAATTTTGCAAGTGGGTTGAGGTTCTCATCAATTTCAATACCAAAATCTAATTACTTTGGGGAATCCTTGTACCGCTAGTTCCATTGTTTAAAATTTTGGGGAATCTTTGTACCCCTATTTCATTCCCCACTCCCATACACACCAATGAGTTCACAATTCATTAATTCAATGCATAATAAATCCATAATAATCATGGGAAAAATATTTAAACAATTTACGTCCAAAATCCTCAACCCATCATTCAAAACCCAACATCAAAACCATGTTAATATTAAACCAATTCATGCAATAATTAAACACAAGTTTAGGAAGAGAGATACATGCCTTAATCACCGAGAATTTGAAGAAGGAATCACCCTTATAGCCTTAAATGACCAATTTATTTGAGATAGTTTAAGAGAGTGTTTACAATTGATAAGTGTTGAAAATAATGGACCCAAGGTGTCTTATGTACGTGGGGTCTAAGTGGGTAAAGAGGGAAATGTTCAAAGCGCCATTAGTAAAAGACTAAACAATTGCTGCCAGTGACTACGGGCCACTATACGACTCATTTGGACTCATTTCAACTTCTCACCGCGAGTAATAGTCTGGACAGTAGTTGAGGGACCCTTTTTTGGTAACCATACGACTCACACCATATGACTCATCAAGAGACCCTAGTACTCATAGGGTCCTGGTCATAACCAAGGTAGAAGTATTTAGGGTATACACTGGTCACCCTACAATTTGGACACCACGACTCGTAACCTTTTATCATAATCATGGATATAGAATAGGCACCAGTCACTGATCAAACGATGATTTGGCTCCTATGTCTCATAAGGACACCTTACGACTTGTAACGTGAGTCATTCGTTTGGCAGTGAACTCAAAGCTCAGGGATTTTTAAGGACCAAAATTTGAGGTGTTTCATTATCACCCTGTTAGGATCATTCGTCCGTGAATGATGAGTCAAGGCATCTATTAGCACGATTTAACATAGAACACAACCACAATTTTCTTTAACAAAGACAAAAAATAAAGAAATTAAGGAATTACTCATACCTTACGCACGATTATCCAAGTCGAGGAACAAGAACGAATATTTGGACTTCATGTCCTCTTTAGCTTCCCAAGTAGATTATTCAAACTTTTGGTTCCTCTAAAGAACCTTCACCGAAGCCACATCCTTAGTCCTCAAATGACAAACATGCCTATCCAAAATTTCAACTGGGACTTTCTCATAAGACAAGAAATCCGAAATACCTACACTCTCAAAAGGAACAACCAAGGAAGGATCACCCACGCACTTCCTTAACATCAAAACATGAAAAACTATGTGAACATAACCCAAACTTGAAGGACACTCAACTCATAAGTGACATTGCCTACTCTCCTCAAAATCAACTATGGGCTAATATAATGGGGGACTGAGCTTCCCTTTCCTTCCAAATATCATCACTCCCGTCATAGGAGACACCTTCAACAATACTTAATCGCCAATTTCAAATTCCAACTTCCTTCGCCTCACATCTGCGTAGGACTTTTGTGACTTTGGGTGGTCTTAAGCCTATCCCGAATGACCTTAACCTTTTTCATGGCTTGGTGAACCAAAGGGGGACCGTACATCCTATTCTCACTAACCTCAAACTACCCAATAGGAGACCTCCATATCCTACTATAAAAACCCTAAAAAAGAGCCATCCCAATACTAGAGCGATAACTATTATTATACGTGAACTATGTGAGAGGCAAATGATCAACCTAACTACCACTAAAGTCGATCACGTAGGACCTTAGTATATCCACTAATGTCTAAATAGTCCTTTGTGCTTATCCATCTGCTTCAGGGTGGAAAGTGATGCTAAAGTTTACGTTAGTTCCCAAATTCCTCTGAAAATAATATAAAAAATGAGATGAGAACTAAGTACCTCAATATGATAGAAATTGGAGCACCATGCAACTTCACAATCTTCGTAATAAATAATTTTGCATAGTCCTCCCCAGAATAATTAGTTTGCATGGGCAAGAAATGAGCGGTCTTAGTCATCTTGTCCACAATGAGCCAAATCGAGTCAAACTAATTCCAAGACCGTGTAAGATCGGTAATAAAATCCATATTAATCACATCCCACTTTCACACAGGCAACTCAATTTCTTGAAATAACTCACGAAACCTCAAGTTCTCCATCTTCACTTGCTGACACCATGCACTTATCAAAAAAATTATCCACACCCCTCTTTATGTTATTCTACCAATAGATCTCTTTCAAGTCATGGTATATCTTCATCGAACCAGGATGACCAATGTACCTCAACTCATGAGCCTCAACCAAGACTCTTTCTTGTATTTTATCAACACCAGGAATACATAATCTACCTTGATACCTCAAGATACCATCTCCACCAATCTCAAAGGCCATGATCTTCTACTAACCCACATCATCCTTGATCTACATCAAAACAAGATCTAAGACCTATTTTTTCTTTACCTTAGTACCAAGAGATGACTTTGCCACCTCTTTGACAATTACATCCCATCCTCATAATCCAAGATCCGAACTTCAATATTAGCCAATCGGTGAATATCCTTAGAAATCCTCGTTCTCCTTATCAACATGAGACAAGATCCTCATGGACAACCTACTACGAGCATCTGTAGCCACGTTAGCTCTACCTTGATGATTATGGACACTCATATCATAATCTTTGAGCAACTCAAGCTATCTTCTTTTCCTGGATTCAAATCCTTCTAGGTGAACACATACTATAAGCTTTTATTATCTGAGAAGTTATCCACATAAACTCCATACAAATAATGACACTAGATCTTTAGTACAAGCACCACAACCAATAATTCCAAGTCATGCATCGGATAGTTCTTCTCATGCACCTTAAGCTGCCCATAAGCATACGCTACAACCTTGCCATGTTGTATCAAAACATAACCCAGTCCTACACAGGACACATCATAATAAATAATAAAACCATTGATACCCTCGGGCAGGGTGAAAACAGAAGCAGAAGTCAACCTATCCCATAACTTCTCAAAACTACCCTCACAAGCATCCGACCATAGAAAATTCAACTTTTTCTGAGCTAGTATAGTCAATAGAGCAACAATAGATGAGAAGCTCTCCACAAACCTCCTATAATATCTGGCCAAACATAAGAAGCTTTGAATATCGGTTTGAGTCGTGGGTCTAGGACACTTCTTAACCACCATAACTTTCTGTAGATCCACTATAATACCCTCACTAAAAACAACATGCCCCAGAAAAGTAACTACATTCAACCGGAATTTACACTTGGAAAACTTAGCATATAAATGCTGATCCTTAAGGGTTTGCGACACTATAAAAAGGTGATTAGAATAATCCTCCTCGCTTTTTAAATACACCAAGATGTCATTAATAAATATAATGATGAATAAGACTAGAAACTGATAGAATACTAGTACATAATATCCATAAATATCGCCGAAACATTTACTAAACCAAAATACATAACCAAAAACTCATAATGACCATACCGAGTACTAAAAATAGTCTTAGGGATATACACTTTCCTAATCTTTAACTGATCATAACCCAATCAAAGATCAATTTTAGAAAAGTACTTAGCACTCTGAAGCTGGTTAAATAGGTCATCATTCTAGGAAAAAGATACTTATTCTTCACTGTCATCTTATTCAACTGGTGGTAATCTATAACATTCGAAGGGACCCATCCCCCTTATGCATGAAGAGTATTGAAGTGCCCCACAGGGAAATACTGGGATGAATAAAACCCTCATTGAGATAATTTTTCAATTGCTCCTTAATTTCTTTCAACTTAGACGGAGCCATTCTATAAGGAGGGACAGAGATAGGATAGGTATCTAAAAGAAGATCAATCCAAATATCTATTTCCCTATTGGGAGGAATATTAGAAAGGTCATCAGGAAAGACCTCAGGAAGTTCATTGACTATAGGGACAAATTGCAAAGAAGGACCCTCCACGTTGGAATCTTTAACTCAAACTAGGTGATACAAACACCCCTTAGAAATCAATTTTTGGGCTCTTAAATAAGAAATGAACCTTCTCTTAGGAACTAGGGAAATCCCTTCCCACTCAATCACTGGTTCATTTGGGAATTGGAAACTGACCATTTGGGTCCTACAATCGAGAGACGTATAGCACAAATGGATCCAATCCATCCCTGAAATAACATCAAAATCCAATATCTCCAACTCTATCAAATACACCAAGGTATCCATACTATATAATAATACCACAAAACCCTTGTAGACCTTTCTAGTGACAACAAAGTCACCCACCAGGGTAGACATAAAAAAGGAATCAGGAATACACTCAGGACTAAAACCGAAATGAATTGCCACATAAGGGGTCACATAAAAAGGAGTAGACCTTGGATCAAGTAACTGATACATATCACCAAAAAATATTTGCAACATACCAGTAATGACATTGGAGATGCCTCAGATTACTGGTGGATGGTAAGAGCATAGAGATAATTTTTACTAGTATCGATACCAAAAGTGGCACCCTTCAGTGTTTAAGCTAATGGAGTAGCAACAGGGACTTTATTAGCCCCAAAAAGAATCTTACCTCTGAGATAATTTCTCTGCATATGTCCTAGTTGACCACAATTAAAAGACCAGTTCCTCCACTCAACACAGAAACCATGATGTAACTGACCAAAAAACTGATAATGAGGATAGGACGGGGCTAACTGAGCTCTACTGGATTGAGACTAGGCACCTTGTGTCCTAGGACCATCACTACTTTGGGAACGATGATTACCAAATGACTTTGGATAAGAGGCACTAGCTATCGAGTAAGAGTTAGAACCTTTCTATTCTTCTTAGACCACTGGTTACCACCTCTACCACTTTGATGCTACCCTCCACCCTGATTCAAATATTTTAACTTCTTACTTTGCCTCTCTCCTATATCTAATTGCTTCTTCTTTTTTCTTTAGCCTACTGCATATACACTACAAATCTAGAGATATCCATGTTATTATTTAGCTGTGCAACCTTGTACTCCTCATTGTAGCCCTCATAAAAGATACCAACTTTAGAGAATAGCAAGACAACTGATGAAATTTTAGGGTGTACTTCTTCACACTTATCCTACCCTATTTCAAATTCATAGACTCCTCAGCTTTGGACTCTCTCTACTCCTAAGAAAAAAATGATCAAGAAAAGCACCACAAAAATCGTTCCACAATGCCAACTCTGCATCATAACCCCTAGACTGATCCCACTCTTTGTACCACTAATATGCCACATTTTTCAAATGATATGATATAAATTCCACACCCTTAGAATCAGAATCATGCATAACTTAAAAGATATTCTCCATCTATCAATGAACCCTTGAGGATCCCCCTCAACCTCTATCCAGTAAAGGTCGAAAGATTGAGCCTCATAAACTAGCCAACTCTAGTAACCTCAAAAGAACTCATAACAGTACCAACCAAATCCGACTAACGTGACTGAGATATCATTAACTCGGTTAATAGATAAATAGAACAATGGAACTTAACATTAGTAATATCTCCTTAGGGCGGTGGAGTATGATCACCATCAACCCGAGAAGCCTGAGGAAGACCGATAGGGATTGATAGAACTCAATGAGGGGTAATACAATTAGGATCTGGGACCCTAGACCGAGTCTGTACTCTATAAGTGGGATAATTTCCATACACGTTATCTTTAGGTGGGATAGAAGAGGTTTCATGAGCATCAAATCTTTTGGGAGGCATCATCTGAAAGGAGAACAAATAAAAATTAGAGAAGATTCAAGACCTTAGACTCTATAGATCAAAAATAGATCACAAGAAAGGGAAACATTCCTAAATGCCTCGTAGCCTCTCCCTTATAAGTGTGACACGTTACATACCCATAAAATAGACTCTAATTGACATGACTTTGTGGACACCAAATAACACCAAACCTAGTATTTGATATCAACTTTGTCATGACCTAAATCAGGGCCTGGCAGTGATGGATATCTCAAGTCCACAAAGGACCAGAGACTACCCCCATTGCTTAGTCAAACAAAGCATAACATACTTAGAAGTGGATGAATTTTGAATATATAACAAAATAGAATAATCAATGATAAGGATGTACTAAGGAATCATAATATCAAATCCCAATCCACAATAATTCATAGAGCCTCTAATACAAACCAAACAATCTAAGTTATTACATATCCCCAATGATAGCTAAAAATAAGTTCAATAGCAAGTCTGTGATAATAGATAAACTAAGAAGCAAGGGATACTTCCAGCTAATTGTCGGCAACCTAAAAATCCTATCACTGTGCAAGAAAAGTAGAAGTGCCTTTGGACCCTACACACATGGGGATACAACTTTCAAAGACGGTTAGCGGGTTGAGCGCTAACATGTAACTCAGGGATAAGGGGTAAAATAATGCCATGATCAACGGTTTAAAACCATTTAGAATCAGCGTACACCATCACATATAAATAAATATATATACCACTTGCTGGGGTAGGGAACAAGTCTTAGCATGATCTTTAAAAACCTTAACCTCGATTGTGTATCTTTCCCATCCTAAACCTGACCCACGGGATATATGGGTCCAGCTGTTACCCCCTAGTGGGGCTAAGTGTGTGTTAGCCATAAAATTTAGAGATATACAAAAAGCTTAAAGAATAACCGTATCCTACGCCATCTATGATACAAATATATATAGTGTGACATAAGATGTAACTAGAACACAGTTATCAAGACCAAGCCTCACATTGGCAAACATGAGTTTCTAGTATCAGTCCTTTAGGACTCATACTTTCACGGCTAGCTGCATGACCCCTGTTAAGTCCAATTAAAATATTTAGCACACAACCCATTCATTAATTTAAGGAGTCAATCATTAAGGCATTATCAAGTAGTATCGTTATGCCGATAATAAATTGCAAGAAAATGTCATTAAGCCAACACTTTGGTGAATCCTACTACCCCAGACTCCATTATTAAAATCAACTTAAGGGATTTCTTATACCCCACAAGGTTTTCAAAATCATTCTCATCCATTTATCCATTTATGCAATGCATTAGTTTTAAGAAAAGTAGGCCAAGCTACATGGTTAATCACATTCTAAAACTAATTATACAAGTGGGTTGAGGTTTTCACCAATTTCAATACCAAAATCTAATTACTTTGGGGAATTATTATACCCCTAGTTCCATTATTTGCAAATTTGGGTAATCATTATACCCATATTTCATTCACCACTCCCATGCACCTTAATAGGCTCACAATTCATTAATTCACTGCATAATAAATCCATAATAATCATGGAAAACACAATTACACAATTTACATCCAAAACCCTTAACCCATCATTTGAAAACCAAAATCAAAACATGTGAATATTAAATCAATTTATGAAATATTGAAAACACAAGTTTAGGGAGAGAGATACACGCCTTCATCACTAATAATTTTAAGACGGAATCACCCTTAGAGCCCTAGATGACATATTTATTAAAACCCTAACTTTATCTTTGAATGGAGAATTTGAGAGAGTTTAAGTTAATGTTTACAATTTATAAGTGCTAAAATAATGGACCTAATGTGTCTTATGTATGTAGGATCTAATTGGGTAAAGAGGAAAATTTCAAAAGTTCTCTTAATAAAAGATTAAAAAATTATCGCTAGTGACTACGGTTTACTATATGACTCGTAAGGACTCACTATGACTTGTCACAATGAGTAGTAGTCTGGATAGTAGCTGAGGGACCCTTCTTTGGTAATGTTATGATCCTTCAGGTCATTATCTATATTCTTGCCTATTTTCACCGACAAAGCTTCTCTATAGCCATTCTAAGCCATTAGTGACTTGCGGGGACCAATAGTTTGGTTACCAAGCAGTTCATTTGGTTCTTCAAACCAAATTCTCAAACCAATATAAAATTGATTATTTTCCAGTTAGAGCCTGTCATTTTGGAGGAAATTGAATTAGCTTTCCAATGATATAAAATTCACCTAAATCCGATAATCGGGAAAGAAGTTATGGTGATTTAAAGTTTCAGTTGTTAAACACCATTATTTTAACCCTTAGTGCCTCGCGTAGGTATCCCAAATAATAATTGTCAATTTCCAGTGTGACTCCTCGATCATGGTACGTCACAGAGTAGGCTAATTTCTCATTTGTCAATTTCCAGTGGGCCTTCACGATGTTGGCGCACATAGAGATGGCCAAAATGGAATCCAAAGGCTTACCACAATAATGGCACATCGCACTGTTAGTCCAGTTCCCAGTGACTCGGCGTGATAGCTCCGCATCGCGCCAGGTGCCTATTTTGGGTAAATTTGATGAAAAATTAATATTTCGTTCAGGGATAAAACAATCCTTTTCCCATTATTTTAGTCCGCCGAGGTGTGATATTTAAGTCCTAAAAATATTTTTGAAATCATTCTTTAATTAATTTCTCCCAAATCAAAAGGCATTCTCTCCCAATCAAGAACCCTAGCTCTCAAATTCAAGGTCAATCCTCAAGAATTCACCAAGAACTTCAAAAAATCCATCAATTAAGGTATGTTAGATGTTCATCCATGGAACCCTTTCATCCATGGAGTCCAAGGAACCCTTTTAAATTATAAAATTGTGATATTTTCAAGTTATTATATTTTAAATTATGATTTCACCCATGAATCTCCATGAGCTATGATTCTACACCATGTTACTATGAAATTATTGTTATTATTTAATCCTTCATGATTTAATATTTTATTTGTTGAACAAGACCACGATTTAACTCTATTATGTCGGATTCATACTGTTTCTATATGTTTTAGGACATTCTTATGACTATTTTAAACAATGAACTACAAGTGTTTGATAAAATTCCTACAAAAGTGAATGATTTAATAGAAGCCTTCATGTTCTAATCTCCAAGTTTTAGCGTCATTTTACTATAATTGTTTTTGAGTCCTGGGGGTATTGAATATCCGAAAACCATAGCATTTTATTAAGTCTAGTCTCAGTACATAACAAAATAGTCTTCAGATTTTATTATGAGCATTATCTGAATAGTCAGATATAAGTCATTTAACTCACAACAGTATAGTATCTCAATGTCTTTCAGTTGGGAGTAGGATTTAACACCGAGCAAGTGCAGGGATGGCGGCTTCCCCGTCAGATAGGCAAAGTCATTAGTAGCAGTACCTATAATTCAAAACTATGTAGCTAGTGTAGGACATGAGTAGTCACCCATTAGACTAGGCTTGACTATCTTGCAGGGGTCACCCATCAATTCAGGCTTGACACCTTTAGTTCTTTGAACATTAAATTAGTTTAGTGGATCCACACAACCATTGTTAGTACCCGTGGCACGGTATTAACACCCTTCTAACTGGGGTTATAGGTTGGACCCCGATTAGGTCAAATTGGGGAATGTCGGTTAGATGATAGCTCCCACATTCTCAGATAGTCTCAGTTCAGTTCTACCGTTTTAGAGTTGTTTGGCCAAAGTAAACATATATCAGTATTTTGTTAGTATTTCAGTTTACAAATTTTACTCAGTCCATGTTATATGCTTGGTCATGCATCCCAGTGTCCACAAATTTTTACGTATCTTCAGTATTTATAGACTGTTATGCATACTCGATATTTACAGATTTCTCTATATTTTCAGTACTAACAAATTTCATGTTCTCTACTTAGTTCTCTATGTTTTACATGTATAATCAATTAGTTATTATTATTATTTCTATTCGTGAAACTATGCATATCTGCCTACCTCATTTAGGATACCAGTACATTCAAAGTACTAATCGCATACCTTTCTTTTGCGCTATGATGTATCATATCATAGGTGCTGATGCTTAATTTTTGGATCGCACTTAGTCCCTCAGATCATCAGTAGTACAGTAGTAGTGGTGAGTCCTCATCATTCAAGGAAAAATTATATTAGTTCATGTCTTTATCTCAGTAGTTAGTAGAGTTAGTTGGGGGCCTATCCCATCAACTCATAGTATTTAGTTTAGAGGCTTTTTAGACACTACAGTTAGCTATTCAGATTTCAGTATTTTGCCAGATTCATAATTTAGTAAATGTTTCATTATTAAAACCTTATGGAATTTAAGTTATTCTTCTGCATTCATGATTATATTATCCAGTGCTCACAACAGGTACCAACTCATGGGTTAGCTTGTGGTCCCCCGAGACCGTTAGTACCGTATAACGACTAGGGGGTAGTCTCAGATCATTACAACATTGAGCATCATTATGAGCCCGTTTGGGTTGATGATTTATGATGGGTTTACTTGGGCTGACCCAAATCAGCCCATCTTTAAAATTAGTCTATCCCAACCCATCAAAACATGGGCGGGTTGGGCGGGTCAAATGAATTTGGGCTAGTTTTGCCACCTCTACTCACTACTAATTATGGAATCAATGGCATAGAGTTAAAATAGTGGAATCAATGGAATAGAGTTAAAATAGTGAAATCAATGGCATAGAGTAAAAAATAATGAAGACTGTTAATAAACCAATCTAATAAAGCCTCATTTTATAAGAAACTCCTATATGATTGGAATCTGAAAAGATTAACCATAAGTAAAATTCGCAATAAAATCTCAAGGGGATGTTGCCAATGAAACATGTAGGAGTAATAGGAGCACTAAGTTAAATTTGGAGTAGAATGTGTGATCACAAGGAAAATGTAAAATTTAATAGAATGAAGGAGATAGATTTCAGGATACTCGAACCTGAAGTACACAAAGACTTGTTCTTTCCAGAAGATGATTGAGAAAGAATGCCAAATATGTGCAGAAATGATACATCTATTATAAGCATTCACAAAAGGAACAACATACTTGTACGACCTGGTTGAGGAGGTGCTATAGTAGGTTTAATTAGTGGTCTCAACATATTTATAATTGCAACAAAGAAGGGATGCTTCCATGTTTATCTACAACATTATCTCAGGTAACTTAAAGAGCACGTCAAAGAATACCAAAAGTTCATGTGACTGCAGTATAGAAGAACATAAGAAAGATACTTGTCCCAACAACCCTAAATAATGCTTTCCACTTGAGGAGTCAAGTCCGTTGAATTTTGAGTCATTTCCTGAGTAGACCTTTTGCATGTTATCCATATAGAGATTTTTCAGTGATAATTTGAGCAACCTTTCTAGGCATTCACACAGGCCTAGAATTAATCAATGTTTAGAATGAAGCAACGAAGCCTAAAATATCATATAGTAATTTCATCACATATCATTAAACACATAAAAATATGTTTACAACAAAACCAATTCAATCATATTAAGCTTCAAAAAAGAGAGAAAGAATAAATTAAGCCCGAAAAAATACCAAGAAATTCAAATGTAAAAAAAGTACTTGCCTTATACCTTCAAAGATGAAAGCCAAGATGCAGCTGGAACATCTTGCAATCTACAAAAACCAATATCATAAGATATACTATCATCAACTTTGAAGAGTCCGAAGTCCCTCTGATGATTGACCTGTCTTTTGATACTCATTAAACAATGCAAAAATATATGCCTTAAACATTTGTTTGGCCGCAAAGGAGTTCCTTTCCTCTTGGCTAGCCTTTTACGCAGTTATAGTTATATGATCTAGAATTACTTAGTATGGCAGAAGGTTCATTGTTGTTCCCATGAGAGAGCTCTTAGAAAGAGGAGCATTGACATGGTTAATGGAAGCAGCCATACGATTATAAGAACAAGTAACAATCTTTGAAAGACATAGTTAGTTATCAGAATCACGTCATCTAGGACCATCAATGTTATGAACAAGAATGCAAACAAAACACTCCTCAAATTCTACATTTGGTTTGTATAGAAAGGTAAGAAGGTCAGACATGGATCTAGTGTTAAATGGCTGCTAGCTTTTACACTGACTTCCTGAGGTAGTCTTTAGTCACAATTTTAATTGATCCCAAGGAAGCTCAGCCAGTGTTACCACCACTTTAAATTATAAATCAACAACAACAAATTTCTTAGTTACTAAAAAATGTATAAAATCAAAATTCCAATGACTTAGGCTACTCTAATATTCCCAACCATGATCTTGTTATTTTTTTGGTATTTACTGTGAAATAAGAAAGAAATAAGAAATTGAATTTTCCTAGCTATAAAAAATATAGTAAATAAAAGAAATAAAATAGAAATAGTGGATTCCTTCATTTCTATGGTTACTTATTATACAGTGATGTCTTCTTTATACACCGGAGCCTTTACTTTATACTTTAATCTAATATATATTTAATCAACTAATTGATGTTATTAAGAACTTGTATAGTTGACACATGTTGTCTCTATCCATGAATTATCAAGTAATAGGTCTTTCACAATCAGACCAAAAAGTCAAAAGATGAAAGGAATTTTTGGTTAGACAAATGGAATTGGCTAAGTATTTTATTCAAACAAATATAGAGCCAGAATGGATGGTTTTGTGTCTATTAGTAGTTATTCCTCTGATTTGAGACCGATTATTTAGATAGATGGGGGTAAACTAATAGGCTCAGATATTAATGAACTCTATAGAAGAGTTATCTATCGGAATGATACTCTTTACTGATTTATTAACAACAAGTAGATCTACGTATAAGTGATTGGTAAATTAAAATTAATGTAGACTTGCAGGAAATTTCTTTAGTCAATTTCTAATGGAACTTGTGAAGCACACACCTCAATAACGCTATCCATGTGAATTGAACAAACTCAAAAGTACAATCAGTTTTCTCACTAAATACACCAGACAACAATTTTCCTATTCATCAGTTATACAGACAACAATTAAACTACTCTTCAATTAAACAACTAAATAATCCTATACTACAGAAATATAAAAATAAAACTGTTATACAAATTTATTCATATACGATATATTTCTTGGAATCCTTAAAAATATTAGTGAGTGGATGTTGGATTCCCCAAAAGTAGTACTTTTTTTGGAGAATTCTACACAGGGGCAACATCGGAAGTAAAGAGTCCACACTACTTATGAATATAGTATTTTGAGATTTGTATCTCAATGTAAAGGTAAGTGCCAGATGTAAATAATCTCCTGCTTCTCAGTATCCTAAATAATGTCTTAACGGACAAATTATCAAATATCTGCCTAAAACTGGTGAGCGGGAAGATATAGTGAATTCATATCACTTACACCAACTAGTTTAGGACAAAGGTGCGATAGCAATCATTTATATATTTTCTCATTAACTTGTTTTTAGATTTCAGCTTAACCAAATAGAGTTACTAACAACTCAATAAATTAAAGTAACCCTTACCATGTCCACCATGATTTGGCTAGACAGGAACTCAAAGACTCCATCACTTGCAACTACAAAGAAAGGATGATTAGCTGTAAGACGTACTATTGACACCTCTGGGAGAGAAACTGCACCGATGGGTTCATCTGTATTATCTCCAACATGCATAAAAGCAGTCCTTGGATACATCCCATTTTGTATCCACAACGTTGGTGGATCACCTTTTCCTATTTGCTCATTCCCCATGACTGAATATCAGGATCCTTTAGGCCTTTCACTTGATCAACACTAAGAACTCTTTCCCCACAACTTTCCACTCTCTTATATTTATCTTTCCTAAATGACATCTGATCAGAAGACAAATCTTTAGCAATAACTATATTTCCTTCTTTAGCAACCAACACAACTCTTGAATCACCAACATTAGCCGCATAGAAACATGTCCCCAATAAGAAGAGAAGTTATAGCAGTTGCCCTACTGATGGAATCATTAATATCAATATTATTATGAAGCTCTTCATTAGTTCTTGAAAATGCAGAATTATAAGGTAACTATTTAAAATAATAGGTTAGGAGGTGATGCTTTGGTGAGCCATAAATGTTTAGATGACCAAAGACAACTCTTATTCTATTTTCAACTTCAAAATTACAAAATAAAGTGAACATGCTTTTGATTTTCATGACCAAATGGGTCCTTAAAATGTATCAAAAGATAAGACTATCAGTTTTAGGACAACAACATCATGCAAAAGCACAAATTCAAAAACATAACCTAAATTGAATAAATCCCACAAGAATAATTTAAACCAAAATTAAATTTCTTTTTTATTAATCAGAGACAATAAATCAACATGAAATTTTTTCCACTAAACTACATGGTTTCATTGTGATTTAGATTCAAACAAAACTAAAAAAATATTAAAACATTTGATTGAAAGATGATTTAGGAAGCAGTATAACAGATCAATTGAACCTATCTACTGATGAATTAAATAAAGGAAGAGCCAAAAAAACCTAATCTTCCATGAAACATACAAAGCATCAAAAGAAAATATTCTTCAAATTAAAACCTCACCTGGTAATTGTATAAGAAATATGCCTAAAACTCGAAACAAAATATCAACTCCCAAAAGAAGATGTTGACAAACTTAGATTACTCAACATCGACTCCCTAAATAAGTTAATGACAAACTTAGATAACTCAGATAACTGAGACAACTCAGATAAGCATTGAAATGGTAAAAGTGAGCCTGCAGGATGATACAGGCATGTTGATAGAGAGGCGAATGCTTCACCAAACTCCCTTTTAGATAATAAGAGAAAATCAACCTAGATAGTAAGGACACAACATTAGACGAAATGTCAAAGTAATAGAGAAAGTTTTGTCATGAAAATGTTTGAGCCGTGCTCATTTGTGTCACCACTTCCACTTCTAGCATTTTGCTTTAAGAAAGTTCTCCCTAGACAATGCATTCTGAACCAGACAAATGTATAAGAACAGTTAGTCAAATTTGCATCAACAAAGGAACAAGACCATAATATGCAGGAAGTTACTTCTTGAGAGCAATGAAAAAATATGATTACAATAATGAAATGAAAACAAAAATAAAATAAAAATTACCTCAAAATGTCATGACCTAAGGCTACCCCATAGCCACTATAATGGTGCTTACGACCACGAGGGCCACAATCTAACCCATGAACCGATATACTGTTGAGCAACTAATTTAATATATAAAGAAAATCTTAATTTGCTGAGCGGAAGCATAATCATGAAAAGTTTGATTAAAGGTAATACTGATACAGTTTACATCATGATAAAACTGAAGAAAGAAGCTCAAAGTACATGATTGACTCTGATTGACATCTATGATACCTCTACTATACTAACTATAGATAGCTGGGACATGCCTTTAACTACCACTAATCAATACATATGGAAAATAAAAAATAAAGTACATGATCTACAACTGTCTGGAGTTCTTAAAATAGAATGACTCATCACCTGTTGGCAGAAAGCTACAAACTGTCTGACCCTGGTGTAAGAGCTACATATAGTACCTATATTATGAAGAATGTATCCATAAATGCATAAATGTGGTCACTATATTGGAATGTACTGAGATATAGAGACATGCACTAAATCATGGAAATATTTCAAATATGCTGTAAACTAGGATATAAGTTATTTGCTGAAATATACATTTGAAACGTGACTATACATGAAAACTATAAATCATAGACAATATATAAATCATGAGCTAAAAATAATTCTGTAAGCTATGAGGCCATAGAAACATAAATGTTGGAAGCCATTCTCTTGTAGGGCTAAATATACTGTAGAAGTTGTACTGAGGAGGACGTATGTGTCCTAGGCCTAAAACTATGTGGTGGGAACTAACTTAACTCATGGATCTAAATATACACATATACTGAGCCTAAATAAATAAACTTAAAAAACCAATATAATATGTATTAAGCAGATCTAATTAACTGAATGACTGATGTTTGTCACCGAACAACTGAAATCTAAGAAAAGGGATAACTAACATCGGTATATTGAGTAGCAAATATATGAATACTGATCATGTAAAAATTGAACTGTACTTAGTCTGAATAACTGGACTAAAACTGTAGGTTACTATGCATATACGACAAGGACTAACTGAACAACATGAGATAACTTAGCATAAATGCATAAAAGCTATAATATATAAGAATGTAAGACCAAGCATAAGCATATATCTAAAATAATCTGTAAACTAAAAGAATGAAATCTATATAACCGAATAACTAAGAATATGTACACTTGGTTAAGAAAACCTAAACTAAAAATACACTGAATACTATATTGAGACTATGGGAGGTATACTGTAACCAACATGCCCTAATATGATCTAATTGGGGTCTAACCTGTAACCCAAGTTGGAAGGGTGTTAGTATCATGCCACGGGTACTAACACTGGCTGTATGGATCACCTAAACTGGTGTACCGAAGGACTAAGGAGTCTTCCTCTACTGGTAGGTGCTCTTATGAGATATGTGTCAACCCTCAATTGGCAGGTAGACATCTTAAACCTACACTATGTAGTCCTGTAAGTCAGGAATTGCTACTAAGGGTTACACCCTCTACTAGTAGGTGAGCCCCCATCCTTGGGTTAGCTCGGTGCTAAATCCTACCCCCAACTGAACTGACACTAGTACTAAACTAAACTAAGGTTAACTGAACATGATTTCATGACTGATAGTTGTAATACCCCATACGTTCCTAGAACATTATTTCATAATGATAGTTGTCATACCGCATACGTTCGTAGTTCACCTCAGCCCTTAGTATGTTCCTATAGCACTTAGAACCCAAAAATAAAATTAAATATTGAGGGCTTTAGTCATTTTGACTCCCTTTAAACTTGGAGGATTTTTAAGTTGACCCTCAGGGCTCCGAGGTGATGATTTTTGAGTTGTATTACATTAAGGGGTGTAAGTAGTATGTCTCGAGTAAATTTTAGATATTTTGTACAAGGTTCAGATGTTGTTTGATTTGGAAAAATAATGAATCACCATGATTCCTCTGTTTCGTGGTGAGTATGGCATTAAGAGGTCCACCACATCGCATTAGAGTGAAAAAGTGCAATTGTCAAAATCCAGAGGGTCACCGCGATTACACCATGTCATGGAGGGTATTATAATGACCTACTTATCACGTTGCAGTGATGCCCAAATTGCCAATAATCCCAATCCAGTAACTCACTGTGATTACATCGTATCGCGGTGAGTATCACGATAAGCGTGCCACCGCATCGCGGTGAAGCCTTAAATGACATTCCTGTTCCGAACTTAAAATTTCAAGGAGAATTAAGTCTTTTCTCAAGCCCGATTTAACCTATTTTAAGTATATTATATTGATTTTTCATCAAATTTCTCTCTAAGAAAATCCTATACTTCAACATTCAACTTCAAGAAACTCCAAAATTCTCCATTCCCTTTTCAAGATAATTCAAAGTTCAAAGTACTCAATTCAAGATCTTTAAGAGCACAAATAGGGATTGAAAGTCAAGTATCCTCATCAATTACATCAATTTAGGTATGTGGAGTTATGAACAAGGATAATCCTTTCATCCTTGTGCCAACCTAAATTTTTATTATGAATATACATGATTTTACATGAATTTCAATTTAGGGTTCATACCCAATTATTATTATTTGAAGATTATGATGTTACAAGTGTTTTAAATGATGAATTGCATGCCTATTTTGAACATTTATGCTTGTGAAGTGGTTTTGGATATATTGAAGGTTGAATTCCATTATTTTGACTAGGATTTTGTAAGAAATTCATGATTAAGACTATTGAGCATGATTTGTGATGATTTGTAGGCTGGGTTATTAAACCCTATTTTGAATATTGATATTCCAAGAATGATGATACTTTTAAGCATCCTATAATTAGTTTAGATTCATTTTTTGAATGAAGATTTGATCTTTTAATCCTTAGCTAAGATATGGAATCCACTTTACAGTTTTATTAAAGTTTATAGAAAATAGATTTATTTTGATTGCAGTTTACAATAGTCAGATGTATAGTTGGTTTTCACTATAAACCCTTATGCTGGTTTTTAAAGTGGATTTCCTACAGACTAAGCATACAAATTTAAATGGAGTAGTATTTAGCACTGAGCTGGAAGTGTGGATTTAGCGCATACTACTTTCCTAGAACTACGAGCCAACGTAGATATAGATTTAGATTATTTCTATTTATATGGATGACAGATACAAATGTGATCACTTAGCCCAGGTTGTACTCCCTGGCAAGAGTATGACACCTTAACGTGAGGTTTTCCCCTTAGGAGAACTAGATGTTGGACTCCATGATAGCTCACATGTTTTATGTCGGTTAGAAGAACCTCCCTAAATCTTAAAGCTTACAAAAAAGAGTAATCCTAATAGATTTAATTTTGAAACTAAGCGTAAGGCTCACAATTCATTTCAGATATTATTTCACATAAGATGTTAGTCATGAGATTTAAGCTTTCAGTTTATCGATATAAAAGTGAGTCCTTTCTACACTTATACTGGATGATTTATAGATAGAATACAAGTACAACTTTTAGAACTAAGCGTTATGGCTCACAAGATATGTACAATATGCTTTTTTATTCGTGATTTATGATTATCAGCTTTCAGTGCATGCATTCTTTCATGAATTTTTATGAACATTGATATATTGTTTTACTATTGTTTTACTTATGCATTCACCTCCACATGCTCAGTACATTCTAGAAGTACTGATCCACATATATGTCTATGTGCTACATTATTTAATAATGTAGGTTCAGGTGCTTAGTTTTAGCAATATGAGTGATTGTGAGCATCTCTACCTACCTCTCGATATTTGGCGAGTCCTTATAGTTTGGGGACCTAGCTTATTAAATTAGTTGATTTGGATTTTTCAGTCAGTTCGAGTTAACTGAGGGTTTGTCCCAATGGCTTTCTGGTTGTTAGTAGTAGAGGCTTGTCAGACTGCTAATTATAATTTAGATTTCCAGTGTTGATTGTCTAGACTTTTAAGTCAAGTATTTTTAGATATTATGTTCAGTTAATTCCAGCTTAGATCGGACAGAATTCAGCATTGATTTTATGTTTATATTTCTTCATTATGAGCTTCTAATTTAGTAGAAGGCTTACAGGGTTAGCTTGATATTAATCATAGCCATGAGCATCGTTTTATATCCTAAGATCCATTTTTGGGGCATTACAAACTTGGTATCAGAGCCTAAGGTTTTAAAGAGTCCTAGGGAGTAAGACAAGCCGCTTTACGTAGATTCTTAATCATAGGTATGAAGCGCGCCACATTTATGAGAAAGAGGCTATGTGATATTTTAGGAGATCATTCTTTTTATTTCATTATCCATCGTGCTTATATCTATATCTGTCTGCTTTTATCTCATGCTCTTACATGACAGAATATGCCTTCTCGTAGAGATAATGCCCGCAAAAATAATAACCTACCACCCCAGCCTATTGATCCTCTAAATGAGAATATGTCTTATGCCGAATTTTAGGATGCATTTCAGGCATTTACCCAACCTGTGACTGCTAATATTCAGGCCAACCATCAGGCTATAGTTCCGCATTAGCAAGAGGGTAATATAGCTATAGCCAGACTTAGTGGCTTTATGAGGATAAATCTACCTAAATTATTTGGGTTAGAGGTAGTGAGGACCCACAACTATATCTTAATGAGGTGAAAAAAATCACCCAAGTTATGCATATTACTAAAAAGAAGAGTGTATAATTGGCTTCTTATCAGTTGAAGGATGTTACTTATGATTGGGTGGTTATGTGGAATAAAGGTAGGGGTGAAAATACTGCTCTTATGAGTTTGCATATGTTTCAGGATGTGTTTTTAGATAGGTTCTTTCTATATGAGTTATGAGAAGCAAATATTGCGGTGTTCATGAACCTGAGGTAGGGTTAGATAATAGTGAAAGAGTACTGCCTTAAGTTCAATCAGTTATCTAAGTATGCTCATGATTTGATAGATGACCCAAGGTTTAGTATGAGTAAGATTATTACTGGAGTGTCTGGTTTGGTAGTCAAAGAGTGTAGGACTGTTATACTTATTAGGGATATGGAACGTATTAGGTTGATGAATCATGCTCAACAGATTAAGGCAAAAAAGTTGAAGGAGAGAGATAGAGAAAATAAAAAGGCTAAGACTGGGTAGTTTAAGTATGGCCAATTGAGATTTACTGGGGGAAATCATTTGCAGTTTTAGGGTTGATCATCCTTTCCAACGCTATCTTTAGCCAATGCTCTTGCACCCAAAACCAAACAGGAGTAGTGTAGAAGGACTTCTATGTCCAGGTCTTAGAATAGTACGGGTGGAAAGCCCAGTTATCCTTCATGTGCTAAGTGTGGTAAGAATCATCCTGTAAGTGTTTTTTAGGATAGAAAGGTTGTTTTAGATGAGGTAAGTTGGGTCACAAAACAAAGAGTGATCGTATGCTAAGCAAAGAAATAGGGATGTTCGTTCCCAGTCTCAGGCTACTAGCGCATCATCTTTTCTAGGTCACATAGCTCCTCCTTAGGGTGCATTATCCAGTACCAGTGGCGGTCAGCGCCAAAGTCAATTCTATGCTTTATCATCCCACCAGGATTAAGAGAGTTCAGCAGATATTATTACTGGTATGTTTCGTGTCTTTTATCTTGATGTTTATGCGCTATTAGACCTATGGTCAAATCTTTCTTATGTGACTCAATTCATTGCCGTAAATTTTAGAGTAGATCCTAAAAACCTTTCTAAGCCCTTCTTAGTTTTGACCCCTATAGATGAGTCAGTTGTTGCCAAACAGATCTACAAAAGGTGTCCTATCACTGTCCTTTATAAGAACATATTTGCAGACTTAATAGAGTTAGATATAGTATACTTTGACCTTATTCTATACATGGATTGGCTTTATTTCTATTATTCATCCTTAGATTGTCGCACTCAAGTGGTAAAGTTTCAGTTTCCAGATGAGCCAGTCTTTGAGTGGGATGGTAATTTCGTATCTCCCAAGAGTCATTTCATATCCTATATTAAGGACAGAAAGTTAGTTTCAAAAGGATTTATTTACCATTTAGTTCGAGTCAAAGACACTAAGTTTGAGGCTTCAACAATTCAGTTAGTCTGTGTAGTCAATGAGTTTCCAGAAGTTTTTCCTGAAGATTTACCAGGGTACCTCCTGACAGAGAAATAGAGTTTGGTATTGATCTTCTTCCTGATACTCAGCCCTTCTCTATTCCTCTTTATCTTATGGCTCCAACCGAGCTTAAAGAGTTAAAAGATCAGCTTAAAATACCTCTTAGATAATGGTTTATAATGCCCAGTATTTCTCTATTGCGCGCTCCCATCCTATTCGTGTGAAAGAAAAATAATTTTCTGCGAATGTGCTTAAACTATTATCAGCTGAATAAAGTCATAGTTAAAAACAGATATCCTCTTCCTAGAATTAGTGACTTATTTGATCAACTCTAAGGTGTGAGTTACTTCTGTAAGATAGACCTTAGATCCAACTATCACCAATTTAAAGTAAAGGAATATGATATTACCAAGACAACTTTCAGAGTCCATTATGGTCATTTTGAATTCCTAGTTATGTCTTTCGAACTAACAAATGCTCTAGTAGCCTTCATGGGCTTGTTGAATCGAGTGTTCAAACAGTACCTAGACATGTTTGTAATAGTCCTTATTAATGATATTCTTGTCTATTCTCATAGTGAGGATGACCATGCAGACCATCTTAGAATAGTATTGCAAACTCTTAGAGATTATTAGTTATTCGCCAAATTCAGTAAGTGTGAATTTTAGCTAAGATCAGTAGATTTTCTCAGTCATATTGTTTTCGGTTATGGCATTAAAAGTGATCCTCAAAAAACCGAAGCAATGAGAAATTGGCCTAGACATATTTATCCATCAGACATTAGGAGTTTCTTAGGTTTAGCTTGCTATTACAGACAGTTTGTTGAGGGGTGTTCATCCATTGTATCCCCTATGCCCAGATTGACTCAGAAAAAAGTTAAGTTTCAGTGGTCAAATTCTTATGAGAAGAGTTTTCAAGAGTTCAAGGCTCGACTCACTTCAGCCACAGTTCAGTTGTCTATTATGATTCTTCTAGAGTTGGTCTGGGTTGTGTTTTAATGTAGAGAGGTAAGGTCATAGCCTATACCTTTAGACAATTGATTCCTTATGAGAAGAATTATCCTATCCATGATCTTAAATTAGTTGCTGTTGTGTTTGCTTTGAAAATCTGGAGGCACTATCTTTACGGGGTGCATGTTGATATGTTTGCGAACCACAAAAGTTTGCAGTATATGTTTACACAGAGAGAGTTGAATCTTCTTCAAAGGAAGTGGTTATAATTATTGAAAAATTATTACATGAGTGTTTTGTATCTTCGAGGCAAGGCCAATGTTGTGGAATAAACCCTTAGCAAATTGTTAATGGGTAGTGTGGCTCAAGTAGAGGGTGAGGCTGCGTTGATTGGGCTAGATGTGGTATTTTAAGCCATGGAGAAAGTCCAGCTGATTTGATAAAGGTTGAAGATAGCTCAGTGTTGTCAGAAATCTTATGTAGATATGAGGAGAAGGGATCTTGAGTTTGAAGTTAATGACTTAGTTTATTTGAAAGATTAACCCATGAAGGGGGTGAAGAGAATTGGAAAAAAGGGAAAGCTCAATCCCCTATATGTTGCCCCCTACAGGTATTAAGCCGTATTGGAAAGGTTGTGTATGAACAAGAATTCCTACATATTTTCGTCCATTCGCCCTATGTTCCATGTTCCTTACTAAAGAAGTGTATGGGTGATTCGACTATTTTTGTACCCTTAGAAAGCACAGATATTCACGATAGCCTCTCTTATGAAGAGATTCCGGTTGAGATTCTTGATCAACAAATTCGTAGACTAAGAAATTAAGAAGTTCACTTGGTCAAGGTTTTTTGGCGGAATCAGTCCATTGAGGAAGACATTTGGGAAGAAGAAGCAGATAGGAGAACCAAGTATCCTCATCTTTTCACCACAATATCAGATTCAACATAAGGTAACAAGTTTACTTAGATCATCTCTTTTCATTCTAAGTTTCTTCTTTATATAGTCATTCTCTTGTTAATTTTTGCTTTTGTAAATCAGTTTAGTCATGCTTTCAGTTATGCATGCTAGTTATAGTCTTAGTTCCTCAGTATCCTTAGCTTGATTAGTCTCATTCAAGGATGAATGTTCCCAAGGGGGAGATATTGTAATACTCCGTACTTTCCTAGTTCATCTCAGCCCTTAGTATGTGCTACAACACTTGGAACCTAAAAATAAAGTTAAGTGTTGAGGGGTTTAGTCATTTTTGACTTCCTTTAAACTTAGAGGATTTATACAGTATGCTTTCTTATTCATGATTTATGACCATGAACTTTCAGTTATTCAAGACAATGTAAGTCAACACACCTATCATGCACTCTTTCATGAACTTTTATGAATATTGAGATATTATTTTACTTATGCATTCACCCCTACATGCTTAGTGCATTCCAGAAGTAATGTTCCACATATATATCTATGTGCTACATTATTTAATAATGTAGGTTCAGGTGCTCAGTTTCAACAGCGTGAGTGGTTTAGAGTATCTCCATCTATATCCCGACAGTTGGTGAGTCCTCATAGTTCGGGGACCCAGTTATTCAGTTTTCTAGCTTAATAAAGTAGTTGATTTGGTATTTTCAATCAGTTCAGGTCAACTGGGGTTTGTCCCAGTGGCTTTCTCGTTGTTAGTAGTAGAGGCTTGTCAGTCTGCTGGCTATGATTCAGATTTCTATTGTTGATTGTCCAAACTTTTAAGTCAATTATTTTCAGATATTATGTTCAGTTAATTTCAGCTTAGACAAACAGAATTCAACATTAATTTTATATCTATACTTCTCTATTATAATCTTTAGATTTTGTAGAAGGTTTACAGGGTTAGCTTGAGACTACTCGTAGCCTTGAGTACCGTGAGATGTATCACGACCCATTTTTGGGGCGTTACAATAGTGCTCATTATGATCGTAATGACTAAATAAATAGGAATAATCATGGTTTAACTGAATCATATTCAAAAATCTGAAAATCATGTAAAACAAATAGGTATAGGGTGTTCATAACCTACAAACACTGAATGATCATAAAACATGACATTTATACTTTAACTGTAGTATTGAATCTTGGTTCAACCCAAGAAATGAGCAATTCATCAAACATGTAGAAAACATGGACTTGTACATGGGGATATTCTAAATAGGAGAATTCAACAACACAAAATTTACTTAAATAAGACAAGGGAATTAAAATTCATAGCATGAGGAAATCAAATCTTGCATGGGATCATACATGGGCTAAATTTAATTAAAATCACCATGAAAACATGAAATTCAATCTTTCATGAACATATAAAAAATCATAAAGATAGAAAGTTCATTCTTTAATTAAAAGAAAAGGGTTTTTGGGATCCATGGGAGAAAGGGACCCATGGATGAATACCTCACATACCCGAGTTTCTTGATTTTCTTGATTTCTTGAAGAAATCTTGAAATTAGAATTTGAATTCATGAGTTCTTAAAGAAGATACCTTGAATTTCTTGTTCTTGAGAAGGGAGGCTTGAGTTCTTTTGGGCGAGGAACCATAATCTTGATGTTCTTGATAATCATGAATTTAAATCTTAAAACTTGGAAGATGATCTTGAGAAGAAACCCTAATATTGTTCTTGAGAGTGGAATGAGGAGTTTATGTTGTTTAATCAATGGAAATAGAGGCAAAGTAATGCCCCTTGGGGGTTAAATATCGTGTCTTGGGAGTTACAAGAAGGGAAAAGACCAAAACTCCCTTAAAATAAACTCTACAAACTATTGTCGACAGTTTTTATGTGTTTACCATATGACTCATATGGTTTGGGTACGAGTCAGACTTGGCAACTTATATGCTATATAGTGTGCGATACAACCTGACAGTGTTTTAGTATTTTGGCCATAACCTTTTGTACCAATTTTGGATTAAATGAAGATTGGTATAGTTGGAAAGCTAATTCAATTATATATCTGTTGATGGATCTTGAGATAAAAAATTCTTAATATAAAAAAAGTTATGATGATTTGAACATGACTTAAGTTATGTACATCCCAAGAATTTAATTGCTAAGGGAGGTTTTGACTAGTTCATGAGCTAGGAGCTATTTGAGGACTTAATATATGCCCAAGTAACTTATAAAACTGTCAAAACATGAGGCTTAATTCTTAGACTGTATACTGGTCAGGATATGTGTAACACCCCGTGACTACATCCTAGGCTTCATTCGTTGCTTACAAACCCGAAGGACTACAAGCTAATCCATGACTGGTACCTGCTATGAGCACTGAATAATAATCATGAAAACATATGCAGAAGAAATCTAAAAATGCCATAAGGTTTTTAAAATACCGAAATAATAACTGAGTATAATTGATAATAACATCTAAAAAACTGAATAACTGACTATGCTAGTCTGAAAGCCTCTAACTATCTGAATATGGAGTTGACGGGACAAACCTCCAACTAACTCTGACCAAAATAACTATTAAACTGTTGGAATACTGAAATAGATAAACTCTATACTCAAGATATGATGACTCCTACTATAACTGCTGCTGATAGCCTAAGTTGCTAAATACGGTCAGTACCCTGACCGTCCGAACCTATGATATGAGACATCATAGCGTAAAAATAAATAGTATGCAATCAGTACGTGGAATGTATTGGTATGATAAGTGAGGTAATGATGATATACATGGGTTCATATGAATGAGATGATAACTAACTGAATAAACATCATAATGTAAATGGAAGAGAGTACATGCAAAATTATAACTGTTGAACATACTAAACATGCAATACTGCGCGTATAAGTACAAATCATGTATCTGAGATTATACTAAATCTGAGTTTTATATTTTGATGGCTAAGTAACTGATAACATATAGCCATAGTTCTGTAGAACTAACTGAGTTCTCTACTGAATACTGAATACTAAAACTGTGACTGTAAGAGTGTTCATCTAACTGACATACCCCGATATAAACTGATTTGGGATCTAACCTCTGGTCCCAGTTGGAAGGGTGTTAGCACTGTGCCATTGAATACTAACAAAGCTGGGTCAACCCTAATATGGCAGGAGGACTCATGAAATATATGTAGGATTGGGTCAAACCTAGTGTAGTAGAAGGACGACTTACCCTACGCTGGGTACGTAGTTCAATAACTCAGGGACTACTACTAAGGGTCAAACTCTCTGCTGGTAGGAATACCCCCATCCCTGGGTTCGCTCGGGGCTGAATCCTACTCCTAGGTAGATCAACATTAAACTGATCACTAGATTGTACTAGGCTTAACTGAACTATTACTTATCGTGTTGACTGACTAAACTAGACTGAGTTCACCGAATACTATTAACTGACTGAGAACTACTGTTCTTGTCCTTTATTCGGACTATTCTGTAACTACTGCAACTAAGTAAGCAACTATATTTTAGGTAATAAATACCCCCAGGACTCGATAACATAATTGATAAACTCATATCAACACTTTAGCAATACAACAATAGGTTACCATGTATAATTTACTCATATGAGCATTTTATCAAACACTTGGGGAGCATGATTGTTATACATGAGAACTAAACATATTAGGCATCATAATTACAACTTGCAACTTGCAAATGCAAGAGTTTCGATATGAGAGATTCATAATTCAACACAAATGCTAATTTAATTTCATGGAACTCATAAAAGATCTTAACTTGAAACCCATACAATAACACAAACATGGATATAATTCAATTCATAACATGGAAATCATAATTCAAGTTTTAAAAAGGGTTCTTGAACTCCAAGGGTGGAAGGAAAACCAACGATGAACATCTAACATACCTTGATTTCTGAATTTGTGAGAATTGATGGTTAATTCTTGAGACTTGGACTTGAATTTGATGAACCTAGGGTTTTGTTCTTGAGAGGTTTTGAGTGAAATATCAATTTGGGGGCAAAAATGCTATTTTGAGGCTCAAATCCCGTGTTTTGGACCTCTTAGGTGAAGGTAAGATACCCTTCTTCCCTTAAAAATACAGAACAAAACTATAGAAAATATACGGGTTGAATTGGACAGGGCAGCACGGGCTCCATCACGGGATCCCCCTAGCACCGAATTGGGCTGGGAGCCGCGTACTAATCTCCCTGAGCTGCTGTTTTGGAGTTTCAATCACATCCTTATGCTTTTTGGAAAATTTCAAAACTCACCTGAGATGTAATGTTGACTTCCTCAATCATGAATCAACTTAGAAACTAACTATTCGATGTCGAGAAGGTCAGGAATAAATTCATCAAAGTTGAGGGTTCTATAAATGGCTAAGTTCAAACACTTAGTAAAATATTCTAAGTCTTGGACCCCTTCCTACATGCACGAATGAGATAAAATAAACCTCCTCGAATGTTGCTGGTTAAGCTGAGAACACTAAGATACTGTGATTACTCTAACATACACAACTAATATGGCTGAATCTGAAACACGGTACATGACTAAGTTGATTCATGAATGGATGAATGATATGAGAATGATATACAGATAAAATTAAGCATGGAATAGAGTAAATCAAAGAAAGACTATTACGTTAAGATAAGTCTGAGTTTGTGGAGAAAAGATAAGGGTACTTGGTTCTCATGTTTGCTTCTGCTTCCCAAGTGGCTCCCTCTACGGACTGGTTCCGCCAAAGAACTTTGACCAAGTAAACTTCTTTGTTCCTTAGTCTGTGAGTCTGACGATCGAGTATTTTGACTAGGACTTCCTCATTAGAGAGAATGTTTTGAATATCTACCCTCTTCACAGGGAATACAACTGCTGGGTCACCTATGCACTTCTTTAGTAAGGAGACATAAAACACTGGGTGCACTGATGCTAGGTCTGCAGACAACTCAAGTTCATAGGCTGTCTTTACAAAATGACTCAGAATCCTATAAGGACCAACATTTCGGGGACTAAGCTTTCCTTTCTTACCAAACCTCTTCACTCCCTTCATGGGACATATTTTTAAATACGCAAAGTCGCCAACCTCAAGTTCAAGATCTTTCCTTCTCACATCTGCATATGATTTTTGTCAGCTCTGGGCTGTCTTAAGCCTCTCCCTGATCAATTGAACCTTCTCTAAGGCATCAAATAATAGGTCAGGCCCTACCAATACAGTCTTGCCTACCTCAAACCAACCAATGAGAGACCTATATCTTCTATCATATAGCACCTCAAACGGAGCCATCTGAATACTAGAGTGATAACTATTATTATACGTGAACTCAATCATAGGTGATCATCCCAACTATACTTAAAGTCAACAACACATGCTCTCAACATATCTTATGGAGTCTGCATGGTCTTTTTTTCCTGACTCTGAAGGTGAAAGGCTGTACTGAGGTGAACTTGGGTACCAAGACCCTTTTGGAACACTTTTAAAAGTAAGAGGTAAACTGAGTACATCTACCTAAGATAATGGATAACGGAAATCTGTGCAATCTAATCAACTTTTAACATAGAGCTTGACATAATCCTCAGATAAGTAAGAGGTATGGACTGACAAAAAATAAACAGATTTGGTCATCCTATCTATAATGACCCAAATTGAATCATGTTGATGACGAGTAAGAGGTAAACCTATCATGAAATCTATGTTCACTTCTTCCCACTTCTATGTGGGAATACTAAACTCCTGCATGGAACCACTAGGCTTTTGGTTCTCAGTCTTCACTTGCTGACATGTAGAGCACTTAGCCACAAATTCTGCAATGTCCCTTTTCATCCCACTTCACCAATAGATCTCCCACAAATCATGGTACATCTTAGTGGCCCTTGGATAAATGGAGTAATATGCACCATGCGCTTCTGTGAGAATTCTCTGCCTTAATCCATATACAATGGCACACAAAGTCGACCTTGTCAGCATAAAACACCATATCCCTCTATAAAGAAAACCTCTACTTTCTGATATCTAACTGATTCTTTTAACTTTAGTAGACTGGGATCTCTATCTTGCTTTTTATTTACCTCAAAAACTAAAGAAGATTTTGAACTATTATGCACCACCATACTACCTTACGCCAAATCAACCAAACGGACACCTAGTATGGCAAGCTAATGAGCTTCTTGAACTAGCTTCTTCTTACCACTTTCAATGTAAGCAACACTACCCATGGAAAACCTAATGAGAGAATCTGCCACTATATTGGCCTTGCTCGGATGATACAGAACACTCATGTTATAGTCTTTTAACAAGTCCAACCACCTTCTCTGACACAAGTTTAAGTTTTTTTGAGAAAATACATACTACAGGCTTTTGTGGTGTGTGAACAGATCAATATGTACCCCATACAAATATTACCTCCAAATCTTTTAAGCAAACACCACAGCTGCTAGCTTTAGATCATGGGTGGGGTAATTTTTTTTATAGGGCTTAAGCTGTCTAGGGGCATAAGCTATGGCCTTACCTTTATTCATTAGGACACAACCAAAACAAACTCTGAAAGCATCACAATACACAACAAACCCATCTGAACCATTTGGTAAAGTCAAAATTGGGGCTGTAGTGAGTCGATTCTTCAACTCTTGAAAACTCTTCTC
The DNA here is from genome assembly GCF_002878395.1 of Capsicum annuum. Lineage (NCBI taxonomy): Eukaryota > Viridiplantae > Streptophyta > Magnoliopsida > Solanales > Solanaceae > Capsicum > Capsicum annuum. The sequence goes on from NC_061116.1 coordinate 43,940,704, forward strand.
ACAAGATTCTGACCACTGGAACTTGACTTTCTTCTGATTCGATCTGGACATAGGGGATGCAATAGATGAAAATCCTTCATCAAACTATCGATAATAGCCAGTCAAACCCAAGAAACTCCTGATATCTGATGGAGAGATAGGCCTGGGATAGTTTCTCACTGCTTAAGTCTTTTGAGGATCAACTCTAATGTCATCACCGAAAATGATATGACCAAGGAATGCTACTGACCTTAGCTAAAACTCGTACTTACTAAATTTTGCAAATAATTGATAGGCTTTGAGGGTCTATAATACTATTCTGAGATGATACGTATGATCATTCTCATTACGAAAGTAAATAAGAATGTCATCGATAAAGACTATGACGAACATGTCCAAGTACTACTTGAACATGTGGTTCATCAAGTCCATGAAAACTGCTGGGGCATTGGTAAGACTATATAACATGACTAGAAATTTCAAGTGACAAATAAAGTTTTGAAAGCTAATTTCAGAATGTCACATTCTCTTACTCTGAGCTGATGATAGTCTAATCTGAGGTCTATCTTAGAAAAATAACAAGAACCCTGAAGTTGGTGGAACAAGTCATTGATTCTAGGAAGTGTGTATTTATGAGTTTGTTTAACGGTTGGTAGTATATACACATTCTAAGAGAACCGTCTTTCTTTCGCATGAATAGAACTGGTGCACCCCAAGGAGACACGCTGGGCCTGATGAATCCCATATCTATGAGATCATTCAAATATTCTTTCAACTCTTTGAGTTCAGTTGGAGCCATTTTTTATGGGGGAATAGAGATAGTCTGAGTATCTGAAGGAAGGTTTATTCTGAATTCAATTTCCCTTTCAGGAGAAACTCTGGGAAGGTCTTTGGGAAACACATCTAGAAATTCACTTGCTACTGAAACTGAATCAAGATTGGGAGCCTCGAAAGTAGAGGCTTCGACTCATATAAGATTATAGACACACCCTTTGGATATCTTTTTCTCGCTCTAAGGGATGAAACAAGCTGACCCTTAGCACTGTGGTACTATTCCTTTATTCTAGGATAGCTTCATTTAGAAATTGAAAATAGAAAACTCTATTTCTATAATCAACTGAAGCATAGAATGAATAGAGCCAATCCATTTCGAGAATGATGTCAAAATCCATCATCTCTAACTCACTAAGTCTTTTGAAGTAACTTTCTGAGATACCATAATCGGACAGTTCCTGTATACCCACTGAGCTATAATAGATTTACCCACTGGGTTAGAGACTGAGAAGGGTTCTACTAAGATTTCAAGACTAACTCTGAAATTGACAGCTATATAAGGAGTTATAAAGGACAAAGAAGCTCTTGGATCTAGCAAAGAATAAACATGTAAATGGTAAACTTGTAGCATACCAGTGACCACATCAGGAGAGATTTCCTGATCCTTTCATGACTGAAGTGCATAGAGCTTATTTGGGCGTTGCCCACTGGTGGCACTGGAAGCAGCACCCTGCTAAGACTGACGACCAAATTAAGCTGGGGGACGATTATGCTGACTTTGTGAACCCACCCAAGGACACTCTCTGATTCTATGTAATGGTTTGCCACACCCAAAACATATATCGCTGCTAGCCCTGTAGACACCCTGATGGTTTCTTTTACATTTTTGGCAAAGAGAATTTGTTCGAGCACTGCTAGCATTACCCTGAGATTTAGAGCCTAGCGCCCTATCCCTATTAATATTTCTAAATTTAGGCACCAGAGAACTGGATGAGGGTGAAGCTGGGACTAAAGATTTCAGGAGAAACTGAGGATGATTACCACCCTCTGACTTAGGCTGAGCAAAACTAAAACTACCTATTCTAGTCCTCTTGCTCTCATTATCTTTCTCCTTAGTATTCTATTCCTTAGTCTATTGAGCATGGACCATCAACCTAGATAATTCCATCTCTTTAATGAGCATTGTGGTCCTACACTTCTTGACCACACTTACAGATACACCATACACGAACTTGCTCATCTTAGACCTGCTATCAGCTACTACATGAGGGGCATACCTGGCCAACTAAATAAACTTAATAGAATACTCCTTCATTGTCATGTTTCCCTGCTTTAAGTTAATAAACTCTAAAATGTTAGCTTTCTTCATCTCTATTGAGAAAAACCTATCTAAGAAGGCTATAGCAAACTTTTCCCATTCTGTAGGCCCTGCATCTGCGCGTCTATCTACCTTCCACTTCTTAAAGTACATATGAGCTATATCCTGTAGTTAATAGGTAGCTAACTCAACGCTCTCACTAGAGGTCACTCCCATAATGTCTGTTACTTTCTGCACTATGTCAAAGAATTCCTGTGGATCCTCTTCAGACTTAGATCCCAAATAGAAAGGAGGATTCATTCTGGTGAAGTCCTAAATTGTAGCTATAGCGGTATTAAACACTGGGCCAGAACAATAGTTGGGCACTAATTCTGGGCCACTATAGAATGAGCTAGATTGGTGAAAGCTGCTCTGAATTCTGCATGAGAAACATGCTCATTTAGGGGATTTTCCTAAATGGGCGGAGGTGTTGGCTGGTTCCCAGTTCTTCTTTTGTTGGTCTTTCTGGGAGGTATGTTCTGTATATAGAAGGAAAAGTTAGATTAGGCAGAGAGTTTTAACTTGAGCTCATGCTCACTCGCATGACATAAATCCTGAAAGAAGGGAAGCTTTTCCTAAATGCCCTATAGCCTCTTGTCCATAAGTGTGGTGCGCTATGTACCTATGTACAAAACTCTACTAGATGTGACTTTCAGACTTTCCAAGACACTGTAGAACCTTAGGCTATGATACCAAGTTTGTAACATCCTGAGACTATATATTAGATGTTACACGGTGCTTATAATCTTGAAGGACCACAAACTAACCCATGACTGGAACCTACTGTGAGCACTGAATAATAATCATGAAAACATATACAGAAGAAATCTAAAAATGCCATAAGGTTTTCAAAATACTAAAATAATAACTAAGTATAATTGATAATAATATCTGAAAAACTAAATAACTGACTATGCTAGTTTGAAAGCCTCTAACTGTCTAAATATAGAGTTGGTGAGAGAAACCCCTAACTAACTCTGACTGAAATAACTACTAAACTGCTGAAATACTAAAATAGATAAACTTTGCCCTCGATATATAAAGACTCACTTCGATTACTGCTACTGGTAGCTTGATATGCTAAATACAGTCAGGACCCTGAGCATCCAAACCTATGATATGAGACATCATAGCACAAAAAAAAGAGTATGCGATCAGTATGTAGAATGTACTGGTATGATAAGTGAGGTAAGTCTAATATACATGGGTTCATATATATGACATGATAATTGACTGAATGAACATCATGATGTAACTAGATGAGAGTACATGTAAAACTATAACTGCTGAACATACTGAACATGTAATACTGCACATATAGGTATACATCGTGTATCTAAGATTATACTGAATCTGAGTTCTAAATTATGTTTCCTAAGTAACTAATAACTAATAGCCATAGTTTTGTAGAACTAATTGAGCTCTCTACTGAATACTAAAACTGTGACTATGGGAGTGTTCATCTAACCGATATACCCCAATATAGAATGATTTGGGGTCCAACCTCTGGCCCCAGTTAGAAGGGTATTAGCACCGTGCCACGGGATACTATCAAAGCTGGGTCAACCCTAATATGGAAGGAAAACTCATGAAATATGTACGATTGCATCAACCCTAGTTTGGCAGGAGGACGACTTAACCTATGTTGGCTACATAGTTCTGTAACTCAGGGACTACTACTAAGGGTCAAACCCTCTGCTGGCATGAATGCCCCCATTCCTGGGTTTATTGGGTGCTGAATCTTACTCCCAATTAAATCGATACTTAACTAATCACTAGACTGTGCTAGGCTTGACTGAACTGTCACTGATCATGTTGACTGACTGAACTGGATTGAGTTTATTGAATACTATTAACTGACTGAGTACTACTGTTCTTAACCTTTACTGGGACTATTCTGTAAATACTGCAACTAAGTAAACAACTAGATTTTGAGTAATAAATATCCCCAAGACTCGATAACATAATTGATAAACTCATATCACAACTTTAGCAACACAACAATAGTTTACCATGCATAATGTACTCATATGGGCATTTTATCAAACACTTGGGGAGCATGATTGTTATACATGCTAACTAACCACATAGGGCATCATAATTACAACACGTAACTTGCAAATTCGAGAGTTTTGACATGAGATATTCATAATTCAACACACACACTAATTTAATTTCATGGAACTCATAAAAGATCTTAACTTGAAACCCATACAACAGAAAAAAACATGGAAATAATTCAATTTATAACATGGGAATCATAATTCAAGTTTTAAAAAGGGTTCTTGAACTCTAAGGGTGGAAGGAAACCCAAAGAGGAACACCTAACATACTTGATTTCTAAATTTGTGAGAATTGATGGTGAATTATTGAGACCTGGACTTGAATTTAATGAACCTAGGGTTTTGTTCTAGAGAGGTTTTGAGTGAAATATCAATTTGGGGGCGAAAATGCTATTTTGGGACTCAAATCTCATTTTTGGGCCTCTTAGGTGAAGGTAAAAGACCTTTTTGCGCTTAAACATACAGAATAAAACCTACAGAAAATACACAGGCTGGACTGGCCAGGGCACTGCAGGCTCTGGAGAGCTGCTATGGGCAGGGCGCTGTAGGCTTCCCTCATCACCGGACTGGGTAGGGCGCCGCAGTCTAATCTCCCTGAGCTACTATTTTGGAGTTTCAAACACGCCCTTACGCTTGTCCAAAAATTCCGAAACTCACCCGAGATGTACTATTGACTTCCTCGATCATGAATAAACTTATAAACTAACTTTCCAATGCCGAGAAGGTCAGGAATAAATTTATCAAAGTTGAGGGTTCTATAAATGACTAAGTCCTAACACTTAGTAAAATATTCTAAGTCTTGGGCCCCTTCCTACTTGGAAGAATGAGCTGAAATCAACCTAGGATCTAATGGGGTCTTACAGTACTAGTCAGATCTTGCTACTCGTAAGATGTCTATACAACTTGTAGTCACTACTCGTAAGATGGATAAAATTTAGGGAACCTATACTGCTGACAATATGACTTATATTTATATGAATTGGACCTTACTTGATGATTTCTAGGGTCACCTCATAACTTGAACAAGACTCAAATCACCCACACTGACATGGGTACGACTTGCTACATACGACTCGTAAGAGTCTTTACGATTTGAGGGATGAGTCATAAGCTATCCAAAGACTAAGAAAAATATGGGGTAATACACTATCTCCCCTTTGGGAACATTCAACCTTGAATGAGACTGGTAGACTGAGAATACTGAGGCAACTGAGATCGTATACTGAACATGCATGAAATGGGGTCATGATTAAATAACTGAGTCTGAAACATGATACGTAAACTGAACTGACTCTGTGAATACATGCAATGATATGAGAATGGTTATAAGGATGAGATAGAAATGAGAGAGTCAACTTATAAGTAATCATTACCTCCAGCTGGACCTGATTTCTTAAAGAATAGTTGAAAGGTTTAGAACATGAAAACTAAGGGAATTAAAATTTCTCCCCCTTGGGATCATTCATCTCCCGAATAATACTGACTTGTCTAAAATACATAGGAAAGACTGAGATGATGCATGGGATACTTATAAACTGAATCATGACTAAATATCTAGAATCTAAAACTGATGCATGATGCATAGACTAAGCTAAATTCGTAATTTGCATGAATTCGGATGTTTTACTTCATGGAATGGCCATACTCATGAAACTTTAGATAGTAAGACTAGATGGAAAGATGGAAAACTATACGAGCATATCTATCTGATTGCTAAATTGAATTGCTGGCTACACGGACTAAATTATACTGAAAGCTTATACTCAACTGGAGTATTTATTCAACACTCTTTCTAAGAAGTTCTAATAACAGTAGGGAGCAAAAAACTTGGGCATGATCTAAATAAGATATATGAGTAAGGACTCTTAATATGGCTATAACTCCGTAACATTGAACATAGGACTATGAAACATAAACTAGGATAGAATTACTAGGCCTTAGGCAATGCATTTGCCCGATTAAAACTTAGCCTCCTCCTTAAATACTCGTATGGGTACATGTAACTACTCCAACCTAGAATTCTTAACAAAACTTGACATATACTAAATGCTTTTCCTTAATCTTTCTTCAACCTTATAGACTTACTTAAAACAAACATACAAAAACCTTTCCTCCACAAGAAACATTTACTCTCTCCCATCTAAACAATTTTCCATCACCACTATCTTTACATAAAGAGAGGTCAATGGAAGTTAGGACATGAGGACTTGAAGCATGAAAGAATACTATGCATAACTTTGACCCTTAACTGAGGCCAGAGGAATAAATACCAAAGGAATGAATTCATTAAAGAGATCAAAACTGAGAGAATATATGACATAATCTAGGTTTTCACTGGTCATTAAGAGTGTAACATGAGTACCGAGAACTGAGCACACTGTAAAGCATGAGTACATGAGTCATGAGCTGCATGACCTGAGTTTGGAGTTCATAAGATCTTAGAATATGATTCTTACTACTGAGTGAACTTGAACTTCTCATACTTGAAACTGGAAGCGTACATGATTTTTATGGAAAATACATGAATATAAGCTATAATCATAAAGCTTACTTGATGGTTATGAGTAGATATCGTGATGCCTGAAGTATAAAAATTTATACCGACATAAGAATGGGTCGGGCATTTTCCTCCCCTACTGTTGTTCTATAATATACTGGCATCACTACTAGAATCTAAGAGCCTGACTTGGCTCATTATTCTATTATCTCCCCTTTAGATTTAAGCCATTATTCTAAGTCTATGGACTATGTTTTATAAACTCTAAACTGATCTGTAACCCCATTGCTCTAGAGTTCGAGATATAATAATACACATAATTAATAAACTCACCCTAAAAGACTACAGATGGAAGTTTAAAACCCGCTGATAGTACTTCTTTCTTACATACAACTCTTAACTTTCTATAGTCCTAATAGTCATCATATAATAATTTGAACACTTACTAACTTAGAATCTTCATGAGTATCATTATACCAACATACCCAACATCATCAACCTATATCCCACAACATAGATATAAGGCCATCATATACTATATAGACTCATTCATACTTAACAACTCAAAGGTACTATCTAAGCACACACACCGTTAAAACTTAGAAATAATACAATCCCATATCTTCTTGGGTGTACCTCTAGGTCATACACACATCATCATACTTAATCATGAATCAATAAACTTAAATTCTTGCATACACTATTTCAAACTTACTGGTTCACCTTTCATACAACTAGCCCCATGGATACATAATCTACAAAATCTAGATCAGCACTATCACCACTTTACTATTGCTAAACTTCTGAGTTCATGCTTCTAACTCTAGATCATATGGTATCATAGATTCTGAGAAGGGATTTAAAAGCATATATGACTTTGGATTACAGTATGAATTTCATGAATAAAAATGAACACTTTCAAAGTTTAGAACATAAGGGCACTGATGGGATACTTTTGAGCCTGCATGCAATCCTATAACTTGTCAATAGGGACTGTTTGCATTGAATCTATCTGTAAGGATTTAAGCATGGCTATTTATATTGCCTCAAGAATAAGACAAAGTTGGCATGAATGGATTAACGTGAGAATTTGCATAATCTCCTTAGAGAACACTTCCATTGCATGATCTAAGATATGAAAGAAGGGAAATATTACTTTATTGCCCTGCAGCCTCTCAAAGAAAAGTACAGACATCTTCATACTATTTTACAGGTCTCTACTAGACATGGCTTTATAGACACCCTAGGACACTTGAACTCTACGTGCTCTGATACCAAGTTTTGTCATGACCCGAGACAACCCCTAACCACAACAACGGTACTTACGAGCACTTGGACCACAAGCTAACCCATGAACTGGCATACTATTGAGCAACTGATTTAATATGTAAAACAAAACTTATTTTGCTGAGCGGAAGCATAATCATGAAAAGTTTGATTAAAGATAATACTGATACAGTTTACATCATGATAAAACTGAAGAAAGAAACTTAAATTACATGACTGACTCTAACTGTTATTTATGAAGCCTCTACTATACTACCTATAGATAGCTGGGACATGCCTCCAACCTCCACTAATCAATACATATGGAAAAGAAAAAATAAAGTAAATGATCTACAACTATTTGGAGTTCTTGAAATAAGAGGACTCATCACCTACTAGCTGAAAGATACAAACTATTTGACCCTGGTGTAAGAGCTACATATGATACCTATATTATGAAGGATGTAGCCATAAATGTATATATGTGGTCAGTACGTTTGAATGTACTGAGTATATGAAGATATGCACTAAATCATGGAAATATTTCAAACATGCTGTAAAACTGGGAATATAAGTTATTTGCTGAAATATATATTTAAAATATGACTATACGTGAAAACTGTAAATCATAGAGAATTTTGTAGGCGATAGAAACATAAATATTGTAAGCTATTCTGTTGTGGGGCTAAATATGCTGTAGAAGCTATACTGAGGAGGACGTATAAGTACTGGGTCTGAAACTATGTGGTGGGAACTAAGTTAACTCATGGATCTGAATATACACATATACTGAGCTTGAATGAATAAACTTACAAAACCAACATAACATGTATTAAGTAGACCTGATTAACTAAATGAATGTGTCTGTGACTGAACAATTAAAATCTAAGAAATGAAATAACTAATATCGGTATGTTGAGTAATGTATATATGAATACTAATCATGTGAAAACTAAACTATACTTAGTCTGAATACCTGGACTGAAACTATGAGGTACTATGCATATGAGACAAGGACTAACTGAACAACATTAGGTAACTTAGCATAAATGCATGAAAACTATAATATCTAAGAATGCAAGACCAAGCATAAGCATATTTCTAAAATAATGTAAACTGAAAGACTAAAATTTGTATAACTAAATAACTATGAATCTGTATACTTGGTCAAGCAAAACTGAACTAAAAATACACTGAATGTTGTACTGAGACTGTGGGAGGTATAATGTAACCAACATTCCCCAATCTGAGTTAATTAGGGTCTAACTGTAACCCAGTTAGAAGGGTGTCAGTACCGTGCCATGGGTATTAACACCGGCTATGTGGATCTACAAAACTAGTGCCCCGAGGGACTAAGGAGTCACCCTCTACTAGCAGGTGATCTCATAAGATATGTGTCAACCCTCAACTGGCAGGTAGACATCTTAAACCTACATTGGCTATGTAGTTCTATAACTCAGGGATTTCTACTAAGGGTCACACCCTTTACTAGCAGGTGAGCCCCCATCCTTGAGTTAGCTCGGTGCTAAATCCTACTCCCAATAGAACTGACACTGCTACTAAATTGAACTGAGGTTAGATAAACATGATTTCATGACTGATAGTGCTCATTAAGATCATAATAACTGAATAAATAGGAATAATTATAGTTTAACTGAATCATACTTGAAAATTTGAAAATCATGTAAAACACGTAGGTATTGGGTGTTCATAACCCACCAACACTAAATGATCATAAAACATGATATTTAAACTTAATCTATAGTATTGATTCATGGTTTAACCCAAGACATGGGCAATTCATCAAACATATAGAAAGCATGGACTTGTACATGGGGATATTCTTAACAGGAGAATTCAACAATATGAAATTTACTTGAATAAGACAAGGGAACTAAAATTCATAGCATGAGGAGATCAAATGTTGTATGGGATCATACATGGGCTGAATTTAATTTAAATCACTATGAAAATATGAAATTCAATCTTTATTGAACATATAAAATATCATAATGATAGAAAGTTCATTCTTTAATTGGAAAAAAGGGTTTTTGGGCTCCATGGGTGAAAGGGACCCATGGATGAATACCCCACATACCCTAGTTTCTTGATTTCTTGAAGAAGCTTGAAATTTGAACTTGAATTCATGAGTTCTTAAAGAAAATATCTTGAATTTCTTGTTCTTGAGAAGAGAGGCTTGAATTCTTTTGGGTGAGGAACCCTAATCTTGATGTTTTTGATATTCATGAATTTGAATCTTGAAACTTGGGAGATGATCTTGAGAAGAAAACCTAATCATATTCTTGAGAGTGGAATGAGGAGTTTATGTTGTTTAATCGATAGAAATAGAGGTAAAGTAATGCCCCTAGGGGGTTAAATATCGTGTCTTGGGAGTTACAAGAAGGGAAAAGATCAAAAAGCCCTTAAACTAAACTCTACAAACAATTATCGATAGTCTTTTTGGGTCTACCATATGACTCGTATGGTTTGGGTACGAGTTAGACTTGGCAAATCATATGCTAGACAGTGTGCGATACAACTTGACAGTGCTTCATATTTTGGCCATAACATTTTGCCCCAATATTCAATTAAGGCAAAATTGGAATCACTGAAAAGTTAATTCAATTATATGTCTATTGGTGGGATGTGAGATAAAAATTCTTAATATAACAAAAGTTATGATCGTTTGAAGATGACTAAGTTATGTACATCCCAAGAATTTAATCGCCAAGGAAGGTTTTGACTTGTTCATGAGCTAGGAGCTATTTGAGGACTTAATATATGTCCAAATAACTTATAAAGCTATCAAAACATGCAGATTGATTCTTGGATTGTCTATTGATTAGGGTATAAGTCAGATCTTATGACTCGTAACATGTCTATACGACTTATAGCCACTACTCGTAAGCTAGACAGAACTAGGGAACCTATAATGCTGAAAATACTACTTATATTCATATGATTCGTATCTTACTTGACGACTTCTATGGTCAACTTGTGACTTTAATAGTACTCAAATCATCCCATACTGACATAAGTATGACTTGCTACATACGACTCGTAAGAGTCTTTTTGATTTGAGGGATGAGTCGTAAGCTATTCAGAGACCAGGAAAAGTATGAGGTATCACATAAAATCACCTTAGCATCCTCAATCATAGTAAATTAGTCATAGTATGAACAACATGAAGGAAATTAAACTTGAGTCTCAGATTTAATTTTCCATTTAAAGATTTTTTGGGTTTTTCAATTGGGTCACTGTAAAGGAAAAAAATAAATTAATGTAGAGTGAGTTAAAAAAGAGTATCTATAACATAGACATTAATACAGAGAAGATTCAAAGATAGAACACAGAAGCAAATAATTCAAAGGCAATGTCACACTCCTAAAAGAGATATTTGTGAATGATAAGGAAAAGTTAGGGAGAGACCTTTTTTTCCTTTCAAATTAGAAATATAGAATTGATTTTGTAATGAGGAACAGTCAAACAAATATTTTAAGTTTTAATTTCATGAAAACATGAATTAATAGATGAATCAGTGGGTACTTTCTGCTTTGAGCTTAGAGTAGGTATTCCTCTTTCCCGTCTTGGCACTATTTCAGAGATGACAAACCAAATAAACAGTGGACACTTCTGGATAGTAAGCTAATTAGAGAAATGGGTTATAGAAAATTCTAGATATAGAAGATTATTAGTACAAGTGTCTTGTCATAGCTATTGAAATTACATAAATACCCTTGATCTCCCTTTTCTATATAGTAGAAAATTGCTTAATCACAGGTTATGACTTTTTAAATAGGTAACTTACATAAATCCCAAATTTGTAATGGATTCTAACACTTTTTTCCATAATTTTATTTAATTACATGAGTTCTCGAATTTTGATATTTATGATACATTTTTTTAGCCTTGATACATATGCATTATGATACATTTGTAATTTAGTGGTTAGTTAAATAAGAAAGTAACTAATTTTTAATTATTATAGGGACTTAAATAAGGAACTAAGTGTGGAATAAATACATCTTGTTCCAGATGTATCATAATGATACATCTGGTTCCAGATATATCACAATGATACATTTGGTAAACTTACTCAATAACCATTAAAAATTAATCTCATACTAAAATAAATAATTTACATATGTTAAATGTATTAAACATTAATAAATATGAATCACTATCACAAAGTATATATCATATGTATCACCAATATTCCAACAACAAATGTATTATATTGGTAATGTATATATTTTGATAACTGATTAACAATATCAATACATATTTTTTATACTATTATATCAGTGTCACACATGTCATTTCTCACAGGATAAAAGCCATCAATGGCGCACGTATAAAATGTATCACAGAAATAAATAAAATACCATATGTATCAATTGAAAAATATCCAAACTGAATGAGGATGGTGAAACCATTAAATGACCAAAAAACATATGCATCATCCTTAAAATTATGAAAAAAGTACACAAGTTCTTGATATGCATCTATATATTTATTAAATACATTTATTTGATACATCTGATTGATACATATGTATATGTGTTGATTCTTATGATTGATACAAATAATCCACCATCCTTCTCCATCGTTCGTCCTCACTACCACCGTCACTTTGGTCGTTCTCATCGAAAATATAACAATTGATTGTTTAATTTGCTTATGATTCATACATGTAATCCACCACCACCACCCCTCCATCGTTCGTCTGCACCATCACCCCTACTTGGCTACCCCACCCCCTCTGTCGTTTGTTCTCACCACCACCGTCACTTTTGGTCGTTCTCGTCGGAAATCTAACAACTAATTGTTCAATTTTTTATATTTTTCTTAATGGGTATTGACTTTAAAGTTGAAGAAAATTAAAAATTGATAAAAAGATTAAAAAAAGATAATGAAATTGATGAAAAAGTTGCAGTAATGGAGATGAAAGTTGTATCAATTGATGATAATTTGGGAGAGATTTTAGGGTATGAAATCTTTAAAAAAAATAAAATAGATTGCATGAATTAATTGTGGAGTAAAAGGAAGATGGAGTTTTCATCCATATGTATCAAGAGTAAAATATTAAATTTGGGATTTTAAGTAATTGTTTAAAAGGTAAGAGAATTTGGGTAATAAGGTCTCTTAGGTTTATGGTTTTGTGTAATTTATCCTTTTTAAGTTACATGATTTTAGTTATTTAATAGATTTCTCTTAATCAGTTAAATAGTTTTTTCATAATTTATTTAAACGTAATTAGCTCATAATTAAATTATAGAATTTTTAATTTGAAATATTAAAATTATACTCTTTCATAATTCCTATATAACTAAGCCCTGCATAAATAATACTTACATAATTAATACAGACAACTCAAGCAAATTTGTGGCCTAAGGCTAAAATTGAATGGAGGTCTTAAGTTTTTAAGAAAAATTAATTATTTTTATAAAGTCTACTTTTAAAATTATATAATTGATTTCTCTTAATAAATTTTTAATAAATTATATAGTCAATGAATTAATTTCTTGAAATATAACACTCTGGACTAAATATATCAAACTCCTTCTAAATTCTTTTTATATAAATACTTTATTTTTTCTATAAATAATATTTAATATTTTTTTTAAAATTTGTAATCTACTATTACTAAAATAATATAAGGCCCCTCAAATTTGGGGGCCTACAACTGCCACCCTTTTTTCAAAAGTTTAGAGTCGCCCCTAACTAATTACTACATAAATAATACCTACATAATTAATACTTACCGTAACTAATACATACATAGTAGATAATGAATACATGTATAAGACAAAATGACCTTGTGGACCCTTGCACTATATCAGTTTGGTAAGTTGAACGCTTCTACTTACATGTTTGTCATCTGAATCCCTGAACCCATTAAAAAGCAACTTTTTAAACACAATTTCTAATGTGGCATCCTATGTGGCTGGGACCACATAACAGCATGTGTTTTACACTTCAGCCGTGCGTCAGCCAAAAAATTAAAGGGCCCCAACGATCAAAAAGTGTTCCAACACCCATTATAAGTGCTCCTTCTTCCTCATTTGTTTCCAACACCATTGTTGGAGCAATTTGAGCATTTTTTTCATCCGTTCTTCTCCATTTTTTCTCTCTTCAAGTTCTTGTTCATTAATTTATTTTCTTGCTATGCTTGTAATATTGGAAAGTTAATTTTTTATGTAATTTTTTGCAACACCATGATAGTTCGAATTTGTTATTGTGGATTTTACGCAGAACTTAAGATGTCAAGAATACCAACCAATCTAGGAAGAATGTTTTGGGGCTGTCAAAAATATCAGGTTGGTATTGGTTGTGGATTCTTTCGATGGGCCGATGAAAATGAAAAATATAAAGATAGACATCGAAGGCAACAAAGACAACAAGGACTGGGAAGATATGAAAGACCAAGGATTAGTATTGATATCACTATTATCATTATCATTGTCATATGGTTTCTATTTGTTGTATTATTTAAGATGGATTGATCTATGTAGTTAGTATGTACAATGAAATGAAATTAAAATTTAATGAGAAACACCATCTCCAACATAAAAATCTGCAATATATAATTGGCATCAAAATACTTGTCTTACCAACATCAAAATGCTTGTCTTAACAACAATGAACCAGAAGTCTTAAAAAATTATCTTAACAACACTTGGGATCAATACAGAAAGAGAATTAGACTAATATGTTGCTTGAGTTCTTGTTTTAGATTGATTCTTGCTAGCTTGAGTGCTTGATATGGCTTGAGTGGTTGGAGATGACTTTTCCTTTGATCTTTTTCCACTTTGTTGTTGTAGCTGTCTTTGAGTTATTGCAGCTCTACATTTCTACCTTAGTCCATTTGGTTTGAAACTCAAGTCAATATTGGTTGGAACTGAACTAATAAGTGTTGGACTATGTAATACTCTATCAGTATTTCCAGACTATAAAAATAAAAAAAATCAGTTATTCATGCACTATTAAAACCAATTAAATGTAAAGTACATTATATGAAACTTACCCTCTCTACCACACTGTCACTTGGTCCAAAAAGCACATCAAAACCTGCTTTTTTTTCCCTTCTTTTGCCTTGGTCTTTTATATGCCAGATTTGTACCACCTCTCAAAGCTGTACTAGTATTTCTTTTTTGGGTACCAACACCACTAGTAGACAGCTGAGTTGTAGATTGTGTAGCAGTAGCACCCACTGCTGAAGTGGTATTGGGTATCATAGTAGTTGCAAGCCTTATATCAACTATTGAGGCACGTGCAGGGCTCACACTATCAACTGATGCAATATTTGCATGTCTTCATACAACTGTTGGTGCACTGTGAGCACTTGCAGGACTTCCTGAACATGTTGGTGCACTTTGAGCATTTGAAGGCCTTCCTGCAGGCCTTCTGTTGCTTGATTTAGCATTTACAGGCATCTCTTCAGCTGTTGAAGCATTTGCATCTCTCTCAGCAGTAGCAGCTGCAGTACTAATATTGGGTTGCATACTTGGTTGACTGCCACAGCTACTACTGAAATCTTTTTTCTACAAAAAAATATGGAAAGGTCAAAAACACATTCAAAAAGAGTAAAATTCATCAATAAGAAAAACTTTGGCTTACCAAAGTTGGATATCCTTTCTTGTTGTGTCCAATACACTTGCACATAGAACATGTCATTTTTATTTCCTTTCTTGTAGCATTTCCAAACTTCTTCTTAACAGCTTCATCCTTAGCTTTCTTTCTATTTTTACCTGGCCTTCCTGGCATGGGAGTAATCTCAGGTGGCTCAATTGGTGGTCTTGTGCTTCTTGGCCACATATTAATATTTGTCATTGGTTGAATATACTTTTCATATGCCTTTAGGTATGTTACCCTTTGATACCAGTGATCAACATATGACTCTACATTCCATCCTTTGTAATGCATTGCAACAATTGTATGTACACAAGGAATTCCCTTTAGTTGCCAAGACCTACAACTACATTGCTTCCTCTTCATATTAACAACATGTGTATAAGGTGGATCACCAATATCAAAGACTATATCACTATTAAATCTCACCTCACACTTGGCTGTATATTTAATATTCTCTGCAAGAACTTCCATAGCCATTGGTGATACATTAGTGATCCATTTTTCACAAAAATCCCTCGTTTGATTCATTCTTTCCATGACTTTGCATCTTAATTCCTCCAACATAGTGATAATTGTCTTGAACCTAGCAGCTATTATCCAACTAGTGAAAGTCTTACACATGTTGTTTTCAACCACATCACACCTGCTATGTTCCTTAAAAAAAGCCCTACACCATGCCTCTTTGTTGTACTTGAGCAAATCTTCTACAATTCCAATACCCAACTTACTCATTTCATTAAGTTTCTTTTGCAAGTACACTTCAAATGGGGCCCTTGTAACCTGCCAAATTTTTTTCTACTTTCCTCACCACTCCAAACCTGCTTCCAGTTGGCCCATATATGTCTAGCACACCATCTATGCTCAGCATTTGGCAGTAGATTAGTAAGTGCCAAATGAAGACCCTACCAACACATGTAAAAAAAATAGTTAAACATTAAAGACATCATTGCATCAAACTAGCCAGTAATAAATAACTGAAAAATATGAACAGATGAAGAGTCATACGTTCTGCATATCAGACATGACTGTCAACTCTTTACCCCCATTTTCTTCAAGTTCCAAATCATGGCTGATGCACCTAAGGAACCATGACCATGTGTCCTTGGTTTCTTTATCAACCACAGCCCATGCTACAGGGTGCATTTGATTATTTCCATATTTGGAAATGAAAGACAACAAGATACCTTTACATACACCCTTGATAAAGGCATCTTCTAAACCAATTATTCTTCTGCAGCCCTCTTTCCATCCACTTTTTAAGGCCCCAAGATAAATATAAATGCCCGTAAACACCTCTTTTCCTGGAACTGCATTCTTGGATGTCCTAATAGATACAGTGGTACCAGGATTGGTGGTCTTCAACTGTTCAGCATAGTCATACAACCTAGAAAACTCTTCAACAAAATCACCAAAATGTTCATTCATAATTCTGGTTTTTGCATTTCTAAAGGTTGTTTTACTAATATATAGCCCATAGTCCTTTCTTAAAAGTGCTTGAATCTGATGCAATTTTATTGATGGATCACTCATAATCCTATCTTTGTAATGCTTACTAATCCATAAAGGGTTGCATATCTTATCTTTGTAATACATCAACCAAATCTCCATATTTTAAACAACTGATAAGGCTTTAAACATCAACATCATTTTCTAACTTGTAATAATAGCCTTTTTTGTTTACTCTACACCAAAAGGTTTCAATTTTTTCCACACCTAAATCTGTTGCTAAGTTATGAAACAACATAACATGAAGCTCATCAACATCTACTCTAATGTTATCAGGAATACGAATTCCATTTGCATACCTTAAATCAGGGTCTGACAAAAAGACAACCCCATACGTTAATTGAATTGTTACAATTATATCAATTTATTTACAAAACCTGCACAATGACAACATAACATATACATTAGGCAATTATCCACAAAGCCCTAATTTTTAAACCAAAAACTAAGGAATAAAAATATCAATTTTGATTTTACCCAACAAACCCTAAAGTGTAATTGAAATAACAAAACATGCCATTAAAGGCACAAAACGGTTATACCCACGTTTAATAGGAGCATTAAACAACAACAAAATCAAAAGACCCAAAATTTTTGGACCCAATTCTGAATTGATCAAAAAACCCTAAAATTTTATTGAAATAACAAAAAATGCCATCGAAGGCATAAAAATAGCAATATATAGCTTTTATATGAGCATTAGACTACAAACAAATCAAAAGCTCCAAATTTTTGGTCTCAATTTTTCAGTTTACGAAAAACTCAAAAATCCAAAATTCTAATCAAAATCAAATATATGCCATTGAAGCCATATCATCATTACAAATACTAACTACAACAACACTACATGCGAAAAATAATAAAATCACACAAAAAATTGCAGAAAAATGTTCGTAACTGGAAAACTCTAAAATCAGTAGAACGGACCACCATTTAATCGACTACAAGCTTTAGAATAAATAACCACATACTACAACTACACCAAAATGTTAAATACTTACAAGGATTGCAACAACAATCACCAACTATCGGCCTAAATTACCCTAAAATCGTGCTAATCTTTCAATTTTGGATGAGAGTGAGAGAGAGGAGAGGCGAAGAAGAAGGCGTAACATGACCTAAATTTTAGGTCAAATTTTACTATTTATACTTTACACACATCATTTCATACGTGGAAATTATTTTACACAAAATTAATGAAGTGGTGGCGATTGTGCAACACGCACAACTGAGTAGACCGACAAAGGGTTTAAAAAGTTTCTTTTTAATGGGTTCATGGGCTCAGATGACAAACATGTAAGTAGGAGCATCCAACTTACAAAACTGACGTAGTACAAGGGTCCAGAAAGTCATTTTGCCCATGTATAACCAGTTCCTACTAACTAATGCATAACTCCAGTACAGTAACCAAACTACCCGAGTGTAATATGAAATTTACTATCCCATCTTATTAGTACCACTCTCAGCTACAAAAGTAATAATTTTTCTTCAAAATTAGGGCACCGATAAAGATTCCACTTATCCGCCATTGAAGATGAGTATAATTTTTTTGTGTAAATGCAATGCCATTATTCTCTTTCTCTCTTTATTTTATATTCCTAATTCTTATTCTTCTTCATAAATTAGAGTTTATTCTTAATTTCTTAGTAAATATACAATAAAGGGTAAAACTGGGGTACACATTGCTGAAGCAAGTGGTTAAGAAGCTCAATCATGATCAAATTTTATAAACATTAAAGCAATGGAACGGTGGAAGCAATTAGTTATAACTAACTTATATCTTCATGTCTAACTAACTAACTAACCAAATAGAAGTCTTAGCTCACTTAAGATATAACTAACTCTCTCTATATATGTATCATGTACTACTCAAAAGATGTAGCTTGAGTAATAGAATCACCATTTCACTAATGTTTTCTCTAGTCTCTTCTCTTTTTCCTACTCGTTCATGGTTGTTCTCATTGAGTTCCCTTATTTCTTTATGATATTAGAGACAGAAAGTCAAAATTGGTTGATCTTCAACATCATCATCTCTTTATCATCTTGCAAATTTGCGTATTATAGTTACCAAATTTATTTGCAATTCTCTACTAGCTGCTAATAGTTTTCTTTATTTTCTTCTTATCATTTGTCTATATTTCTACATTTTTTGGCAACTGAATTCTTGGAAGATTTCAAGAAAATGTCTACACTTAACAACATTAATCAGTCTACTCCATCAAATCCCACAATGAATATAGCTTCACAGGGTGTAATTGATTATAATCATTCACTATTTTTAATTGCTAGTGATGTAAGTAGTATTACTATTATTTTACACTAGCAATAATTCATGATCTAGAGTAAATCTATGAGAATTGCATTATTGGGTAGAAATAAATTGGGATTTGTGGATGAGAGTTTAATAAAAGAAACCTTTTCGGCTGAATTGTATAATCAATGGGAGAGGGTAAATGCTATAGTTTTGTTTTGTCAGATAAATTTTGTGTCAAGTATTCTAGTTGTTGGAGTTGTGTATGCGTCGTGTGCTACTGAGGTATGGGATGATTTGAAATAAAGGTTCAACAAGATTTATGGGTTAAGAACATATAAGCTTTATAAAGAAATCGCTTCCATTAGTCAAGGAGTACAGTCCGTATTTGTTTACTACTCTAACTTGAAATCCTCGTAGGATAAATTGTCTATGGTACCATCTCCTGCATGTTCTTGTGAAAGTTCTAGGAAGTTTTTTCTTTATTTGAAGAGATTAAAGTTGTATCAGTTCTTTATGGGATTACATAACACCTACAGTCCTGTTACAAGTCAGATTTTGCTAATGTCCCCCTTGCCTTTAGTTAATCAGGCTTATGCCATAATTATGAGTGATGAGAATAAGAAAATGGTGCCACAGTCTACTAGTGGTTCTGGTATCTTAGGTGCTACTCCTGGTATATCTGATGCTATGACCATGTATTCAAGAGGTGGAGTGCAGAAGTACAAGAAACATTATAATCCCAATGCAATCTGTGATCACTATAAAGTGACAGGTTATATTTTGAGGGATTGTTATAGATTGATTGGTTACCCTCCAGGTCATCTAAAGTATTGTGAGAAAAAAGGCTTAGAGCAGGGAAACTCTTATAAAGGAGATAAGAGTAAAGAAAAAAGGGCTGGTGTTGGTATGTACAACAACAGTAACTCATATAACAGTGCAAAGAATGTGAATGTTATGTCTGAGGAATGGAAATTTAATTAGAGAGAGAAAGATTATTCTCTAAGGAATCAAGTGTCACAAAATGCATCAAACCAAACTTAACTATCACAATGTGTCTCAAACAATGATTTAATTTCTCAAGTTCAAGAGTGTGTGAATAATTCAAGAGAATGGAGATCAAATGCTTAGTACATGATGCCTCTCAAGATCAACATGAACAAATATGCAGATTTTGGGAGAAAAATCAAAACAATTCAGGAGCATTATCCTCAGTTATTGTTGTAAACATGTCAATTAATACTTGTGCCTTATTAATATCCACTAAACCACAAGAGTGGATCATTGATACAGGTGCCACTAACCACATGGTTTCAGACATAAAGTTGCTCAATCATCAAACTATGGTTAAATTTGATAATCCTAGAAAAGTTATGCAACCTATTAGCGATGTCACATTGGTTACACACACTGGATCTAGCAACATTTCTAAGCACAATGTGTTTTATATACCACAGATCAAATTCAATCTCTTATCTGTGTCTAAAGCAACAAAACATTTGAATTTTGCTATCTTTTATCCTAACTTCATATGTTTCGGGTTCTCTTTAATGGGAAGGTAAATATGATTGGTAGAGAAATCATGAGTTATATTTTTTAACTCAGAAATAAGCTATCAATTATTACCAATATTGGATTGATCAATAACAATAAAAGTCCAGTTATCTTAGCATCTCAGAATTCTAGTAGTATTACTTTGTGGTAGATAAGACTTGGTGATGTACCTAATAGTGTTTTGTCCCTTTTTCTAAATATAATAATCTGATAGTTGATAGTATATATCAATATACTATATGTCCTTGTTCTAGGCAAACAATATTATCTTTTTCTATGAGTACATGTACTACTTCTACTACCTTTAAATTAATGCACATGTATATTTGGGGACCATACAAAGTTGCTACTATTGATGGTTAAAAGACCTTTTTAATAATAGTAGATGACTTCACTAGACATACTTAGATTTTTTTGCTCAAACTAAAATCAGATGTCTTTATGGTTCTTAAGTATTTTTATTTGCATTTGTGCAAACTTAGTTTAATGCTCATATAAGGACCATTAGAACGGATAATGAAACTGAGTTCATAAACTCTCAATGCGCAGACTTAATGAATTAGGTATTATTCATCAAAACTTGTCACGACTCAAAACTGGGCCTATCCGTGATGGACAATCTCGAGCCCAGCATGGGCCGGAGACAACCTCCTTAGCTCTACTTCAAGAACACCATACAGTAAACAATGGAAGTCAACCAAAATAACACTAAGAAGGATAGATAAATCAAGTGATAATTCTAAGAATCACAACAACCAACCAACCAAATACTTGTCCACAAAAGCCGTTAAATTAAGAATACCAAACTAAGTCAGGAAATGCCCCCGGCTGTGAAAAAAAAGAATCCAAAGGTACTAAGGTCATAAAGAAACTAATGAAATAATTGAGCCTTCTGGAAGATAGAGGCTCACTTCACAGTAGATCCATCAGAGTACCCAACCACCTAATGCTGCATCATGTCAATAGAAAAACCTTCGAACCCTACATCATGAAATGATACAGCATCCAGAGATGGTTAGTAGGGCGAGCACTGACATGTAACTCAAGGAAAAGGGATAGAATAGTGCATTTATGAAAAACTAGTCAAAAACATATGCTCAACATTTATATATACATATATAGGATGCCGAGATAGGGAAGAGGTCCATGAACATGAGATTTTAAAATATTAACTTGAACTATAGAGTTCGCGCTGTCCTAAAGGAACCCATCGACTATATAGATTCAGCTTCCCCTGCCGAAAGGGCCCCAGTACATATTAGCCACACATACTGAGGAAAAACAGGAAACGCAAAATACATCAAGGCGATAGCCATCCAAAATATAATGTATGCACCAATCACACAATCACATAGACCCTCAACGCGGTCAAACATCATTTTCAGGATTGGTCTTCCCGGGACCTCTACACCTTTACGGTGAGCTACACAATTCCCTTTAAGCCCAAATTAAAATGATTTTCACATTACCTGACCTTTAACCAATGAATCTTTATTAAGGAATTTCCAACATGGTATTGTCATACCAATACGCTTGTAAGCTAATATAATTATGCTAAACCAATCCATGTAACCATTAAAATCCCAAGTTTCATTTAACATCCAAACCATGGACACCAAGGGCCCTCAAAAATCATATTTATCCATTTATAATTTAATGTAATGCAATGTTTTCAAAAGATAAGTTAAATCATGCAATTATCCAAATTCAAAATCAAGTTAACATGGTGGGTTGAGGTTAATACCATTACCAAGCCAAAAATTAATCAATTTGGGAAACCCCATGTCACCCATTCCCTTCAATATTATAATGCATTTATTCAGTCCCAAAACCATCAATTAAAGCATGAATAATCTATTTAAAATAAGGAATAAGTAATTCAAGTGTTAACCACATAAAACCCTCAACTGAAGTTCAAACCTATCATTTAAAACATATGACATTGAGTAAATAAATGCTACAATGTAAAAATACAAGATAGGGATGAGTAACATACCTTTTAGATGAACCAAATTTAAGACACCTTGAATCTGAGCTTTGGAAGTATGACTTTTAGGAAAGAAACCCTAGCTTTTCTCTCTTGAGAATGGAGAGGAGAAGAATTTTTAAAATATGACTAAACATTGATATACAAGGATTATTGATTGATTTAAGTCATGGGGGTAGGTTTTGAGGTGAGGAAAATACCAAAATACCCTTAAAAGAACCAAAAAGAAATTATAGGATTTCCTCAGTTGATAACTAGGTTGATAACCTATCAGTTTGTTGAAAACTCGTCAACCTAGTCGCCAGTCTCTAGCTGAATTTGGCCATTTACTTATTAAGTTTGATGACTTGAGTTGATGTCTCATAAACTTAGTCATCATCCAGTTGAAAACTCGTCAACTTAGTCATCACCTTTTAACAGATAGACACTCTACAATATAATGAGCATAACTTTCAACTTCGCTATCGGATTAAGGTAAAATCGGATGATTTAGAAAGAGGAATCAAAGATCTTTAATTTGATATAGTATGCCACCTAACTCGTTATATTATATAAGTAATAGTCATTGGTAGTTTACCTAAGTAGGTACATATACTAAACTCAATTGGTAGAAAAGTTCTCAACTCATCTTTGAGTTAGGATATTTTTATGATCTGAATTCATCTCCAAAGATGTTCCCACCCTATAGAATTGATCATATCTCTTATATTGACATAGAATCATTGGATTTGGGTCTATATATATGGGAACGATGATTCACATTCTAGCCTAAAAATTTAGGGTGTTACATTATCGCCCCCTTGGAATCATTCTTCCTTGAATTATGGGTAGGAACTTATTGAAGCTATAGAAATTTGGAATAACGGATGTAACTTCATATTAGAAATTCTCCCTCAATATGGCATATATAGGCATCAAAAGAAAAGGGTTCCATGACATCACCAATTTAACTGTGTAAGCATGAATCCTAAGATAATAAGACTTGACATAGACATGATCTGGGCATAAGTTATATGGAACATAATCATAACAACATAAGGCATGATATTTTTTGGGAATCCACAACCTAATTAAGATTGATACAAGACATTCACTAAGATTTTTGTGAGACCTGAGAATAGAATAAAAATATTCTCCATCTCAAATGATATGTCTACTAGCCCTTAATTGTATTTACGCTTCTTTATTATGCTTTCAGCCATGACTATCACACTTCACTATTTTAATCTTATAATACTCTTTACTAAACACATAACTAGAAGATCCTGAGTATATTTGCATAATTCTTTTATGTTGATGCCTAACTCGAAGTTAAAAGGTTCTATCTTAAGCGATGGGACCCTATCTCTACACCTTCCCATGAACACCACTCTATCTTATCACAATAATAAAACTACCTTAGGTCTTAATCAAGGAGTACCAGCCACATAATATAATTGTTTGTGTATCTACCAATCACAACATTCAATCCTATCTTACTACAACTACTTTATAGAAATCCCCACAAAAAACTTGCAACTTAAATCACCATCACAAAGGTTTTGACCATATTCCCCCTTCCTAACTATTTCACATAACAAAAGTTCATATTACTCCTTCATCTTCATCTATAACCTTAGCTCGATTAGCCACACCCAAAATTTCATAATAAAGAACATCTATTCTCTCATCTTAAACATAACTATGATTTTATAGCCACTACTATCCCAACATAAGGAGGGTTCTAAGGGACTGAGTACAAGCATTAGGAATGGGAGTGATACTACTCAATTATGTCTCATATTTATCGTACTACTTAAGTCGGGACTAGTGAAGTGAGATATGGTCCAATAGGCATGAAATACTTCATAGAAAACACTGAGATAATAAATGGAGGGTCGTTCAGGCATAGGCATAACATAGCAAGAGTTCTTAAGACCGAGCACAGTAAGAAACATGTGTATAAATCATGATCACATGACATAAAGATGAGATTCATATATTCTAGGAATAATAAAAGGATTTCCACTTGAAGTTATTATTTCTCCTTCAAAGAATTGATAATGGTCATGAGCTTGCATAGATAACATAACTTTGTGCTAAGACAAGATTTAAAATGAATTGGTAATATATAGATTGTATAGTTTCTTAGAACTAGTCATAAAGTTAAATTCAAGGATCATGAGCATCACAACATAGATCTTGAACACTTGGAAGCTTGGATTTATGAGAACCATTATTGTTTCTAATTTGAGGGTTGGATCATGGACATAAGTTGCATAGAAAGCTTGGACCTTAGGCATAGGCATAATTTAAATACATAAGACATTGGTTGAATTACTCCCTAATTAAAGTAGGAGGAATTTGCTAGGATAAGAATAGATTTATTATGATTCTTCCCTGATATCACCACCATGAGAAAATTTAAGATATACCTCAGTTTAATATCTCCCCCTTAGCTCAAAGATCACTATTCTAGACCTGTAAAAAATCCCCCTATTAGATCTATAAGCACAACACTCACCACAATGGGGGTATCTCCATACATATGCACACCAAACTCTGATATGCTATAGAAATATGTCATATTTGATGCTTAAAACAAGGAAAATATGTGAATTCCTAAGGTTATTTTGTTAGATATGATGCCTTTGGGGTATGTTTTGCAGAAAATCATATTTTGGAAGATAAGTTTGTTAAAAAGGTAAAAATGGTGTTTTTGTCCATTTTTGGTAAAATTATGGATATTCAAGATATTTTCTAGCTTGTTTGTGATCAAAGAATGTTAGTAAATTGAAAATGAGCTAAGAAGATGACTCCCGTCACTTACCAAGTACATATGTGGTTGTATGTAGGACCTATAGACCGCATATAGGCAAAGCAAGTACCAGAAGTCCAGAATTCTAAGAGCTGAAATTGCAAAATTTTTTCTCCTGATCCCTGCAGTTTGTGCTGGCACCAAGTGCCAGGACCCCAGGTACTACCTGCGCCCGGTACTAGACTATGAGTATGAATCACATGTGGCCACCGACCTGGTTTTCTCATAATTCATTTTGGCTTTGGTTTTAGGGTTTCCTTATGTACTATAAATCCCCTTTATGTGTATTTTAGTAGGAATAACACACTTCTGATATTAACAAACATATTTCAATTCTAAGATCCAATTTTGATCTTGGGATATTTTTGTATTGACTTTGGTTCATTAATTCAGTTACGATTGTGGGTTCTATTACTTGTTATCATTATGATTTTATTTATGCTTTTGAATATTAATGTTATTGATTTCTTCACAAGCATGATCGGCTAAAACCCATATCTAGAGTTTTGGAAACCCTGGCGGATTAATGAAGTAGGAAAAGTGCTTTCGTTGTTCTGAACCGATACCCATGCATATATTGCTTTATTTTCATTATGATTATTTTCTTAATGGGTGTGCATATTAGGATCCTTCTTAGATATTGTGACCTACTCCAAAAGAGGAGCAGTGACTAAGAAAAGATAAAAACAATAGTAATTTAGAGTTTAGCTGTCGATCCATGATTTTATGTTCTTTCTTTGTACGATGGTTAGTTTTTATCTAATAACTAGAGGCCCAGAAAGTAATAGTTAACTGAGATAAATATAAGGGTTAGTAACGCGATATCTTGAGACTCTAAAGGTAAAGGGTAAAATCCTTCTGCTTGCCCAAAAGATTACAAAAGGAACATTACTTATCAATTCTGCATACAAAGTATAGGAATGGTTTAGCAAAGCACAATAAGCCTATAAAATTAAGACCACAGGGGGAACATGATGTGGCATGGAAACACGACACTTTTGATGCATAAAATTAAGAATTTATGCATGAACTTAGGGTGTTTTGTTAGATATGATGCACTTTGGTGTGAACTATAGGTAAAATAGGTCAACAACAATACTTAAACAAAAAGAACAGAAAAAAACCTGAAAAGACCAACTTTTATTAGTAGACGAGTTAGCAACTAAGTCGTAACAACCCATTATGACTCGTATGATGAATCATAAGTACAACCAAACTAAAAGAGAAATTAAGGAACCAAAACTGAGGAAGATACAACTCAAGTATCTCAGCCTTAAGGCAGGATTCGATTCGTAAATTAAAGTTGTAAGCATAGTAGAATCCAAGCAACTATCTAGGAATTGAAGTTTCAAAAGTATACGAGTTGGAAGTTTGTGTATGACTCGTATCGAGATACCTAATGCAAACTAGTGATCAATATCCAAAAAAACTAAAGTCCTAGGTGGATATGGAAGAAGAATCTGAGTTGTACACATGGTTATAACTCATGATCTGGAATCGTAAGGTGAGAAGAGAGTTGAATCCATGGGAAAACTAGATGTTGGACTGGTTACGGCAAGGTAGGGTATGACTCATAAGCTGAGGATACAAGTGATGACCAAGTCGTACCGAATGCCGACTTAAATTTACCTTTCCCATTTTTAATAGGAATATACTATTATTTTGAGATGCTATAAAAACCCCAGGGTTTATCTTTTATTAGGTTAGATTCTATTGTATTCTACAACATACTTTAATATACTTTACAATTGTTCTTGAGATTTTAGGGTTTTATCCAATTCAAGACATTAGAGTTTATTCATCTTATTATTGTGCTATTGATTTTTGTGTTCTACATTGATAATCATGGTTTCTTGCACAAACATGAGTGGCTAATCTCTTTAGCTAGGGTTGTGGGAACCTTGGTGGATTAGCAACATAGTGGAAGTGTGAGACATATCTGTTCTAGGGTTATACATGTATTCTATTTCTTCTTCATTATAACTGATTTCAAGTACCTGCAGCATCTTGAGATAAAAGCCTATATTCACATTCTTTTAATAACCAAGAAAGCTTATGATTAGGAAAAGAAGATTAGGATAGTAATTTGGGATTTCTACCTCCATCTTATAGTCCCTATATTCCATTTTATCACTTTATTCGATAACCAAGGATTAAGTGAACTAGGGCTGTAGCTAGGGGTAACTAGGTAACATCCGACGATGATAACCAAGTCAAAGGATGAGATTTGTCTTCGCAATTAAAAGGTGGCTGATAATACATAGGTTGTAGGATTTGCATGCATAGCAACAAAACAGTGGGTTGAGAATAAGAAAACTATGGAGTTGAGATATCAGGGGAACATACACCTAGTGTTCGTCTCAGATTGATAACAACTCAAAAGCACTCAAGAATTGGTTAATCTTTGATATTGACAACAAATCCCTCATTTAATTTTCTACACTACTTAAGGATTTAATCAAACCAAACAAATGCTTACATTTTCCCTGTGGGATCGACCCCAACCTAGTTGGATTATTATATTTTCATCGACTGCATTATATTTTTGATTGAGGTATAGTTTTGGGCGATATCAAAGTTTGGTGCCGTTGTTGGGGAATTGCAGTTTGAGGAGTAATTGTAATTGGTGAAGTTCTTAAGTTTTTGTTTTTGATTTGTCTTACGCAGGTGTATGCCAAGCAGTAGGAGTAGAGGCAATCCCTTACTCTTTTTTGATCTAGATCCATAAAGGATCCTTCAAACACTAAGAAAAATGTCAGGACAAGTTCATGAAGGGGTAAAAGATCCACCTGTGAACCCAAATGTGCCAATCCTTTGTGATCCATTAGACACATAGAATATTACAGACATTCAAACAAAATAACTGTTGGAGTAAAAACAGAGAGAAGCCGAAGAAACTAGACTGGTTGCTAAAGCCAAAGAAGCATAGCGAGGTAGACTATCTAGACCGAGATAGGTTGTTGATCGTCGAGTTCAGAGAAGTAGATTTCTATATGTTCCATTATATCAACATTTAGATTGATATGCTAAGGATGATGAAGACATGTGCTATGTTGACCCTACTGAAACAGAAGCTATTATTCCTCTTGCATTAGCCCCTAATGTGAAATTTGATATTAATAGTGCTATAATCTAATTGTTGAATTTGAAAGGTGTATTCTCAGGAGTATCTAAGGATGATGCGAACATGCACATTACTAATTTTCTTGGGATCTTGTAAGACCCCATAGAATTATAAGTGTAACTCAATCTCTTAGAGCTTTAAGAGGGGTCCTAGACTTAGAAAATTTTAGCTAAGTGTTCATACTTAGAGTTATTTTATCTTTCATAAATTGGGGATCCTTTTTTAAGACCCTTGTGACTTTTAAATATTGATTTTTAGGTTGATTCATTATCAGGAATGTTAGTAGTTGTTTCCAGACAAGTTTTAGATTTTTCGAACCTCGTCTGATTCAAGTTTGGGAGTCCTAACCAGTGGGTCAATATGACCTCGATCCGACGCATCACCTATCACATTGATAAATGTTGTTACAAGCTTCCAGTGTCAAATTCCAGTGATTCGACGCAGACTCGACGTGGCGCACAGCTTGTGCGTTATTGGACCCATCTTTAGTCACTAAAACGATGTGTTCTTAGGGGTATTTGGGTCTTTTTCGTACATCTATCATCCCCCAAAACATGAAATTAAACCCTTCTAAGAGAAAAATTCATTCATTCTTCACAAGTTTCTCTTAAGAACAAACCCTAGGAGATTTAAATTCAAATTCAAAACTCAAGAACTTACCACCAATCTGTAAGAATTCAAACATTAAGGTATGTGAAGTGGTCATCCAAGGGTTTCCTTCCACCCTTGGTGTTCAAGAAACTCTTTTTAAATACAAGTTAATTGATTTCATGGATTTCATATTGGATCTTAAATGTATTCAACATTATGATATTAATGGTGATCTAATTTTATGATTTATCACAAGTTTCATGCAAATTAGTTAATTATGAATTGAATTTTGTAAACTTCATGTTGATATCTTGAATTACAAGTTGAATGTAGGATCCATGATATTACTACATGTAAAATACCCATGCTCCTTAAGTGTGTGTCAAAATGATTATGTGAATTGACTAGTCCAAGCATAACATGTTATTATGTGATTTCAATCATGCACAAGATCATGTATATCAAGTGTTTGACAAAAATGTCTAAGTGAATGTATTATTAGCAAGAATGTACCATTATGCTACTAAAGTCATGAAGTGATTTACTTTTTAGGATATTGAGTCCTGGGGGTAATTAATACCCAACAATTTAGCTGTATACCTAGAGTTAATGTCTGTTATAGAATAGTATAAATCATATCACGATCAGTAGTTTAGTAATCAGTTCAGAACCCAGTCAGTAATCAGTTTAGGACTCAGTCAGTAATCAGTTCAGGACTCAGTTAGTAATCAGTTCAGAACTTAGTTCAGTTCAGTCAGTTAATAGGATTAATAACAATTCAGTCCATTCTAGAACAGTTTCTAAATCAATCCAGTGTCTATTCAGTTGGGAGGAGGATTCAGGCCTGAGTAAACCCAAGGATGGGGACTCACATACCAGCAGAGGGTATGATCCTTAGAATCAGTCCTTGTATTCCAGAACTACATAGTCAACATAGGTTGAGACATTAACCTACCATTTGAGGGTTGATAAGGTATTTTAACCTGCCAGTTGAGGGTACCACCATTCTCATTTAGAGGACTTGCCAGATAAGGGTGACTTACCTTATCTTTAATCGTGGTATGGTACTGACACCCTTCCATATGGGGTTACAAGTTAGACCACCCCAATCAGTTTAGAGAGAGGCATATGGTTAGATGATTACCTCCTATAGTCTCAGTTTTAGTTCCAGTCTCAGTATAGAACCCCGTTCAGTTCTATAGAAATCAGGACTGTCAGACACAATCACTTAGTTTTGTATGTAACTCAGAATAGTTCCACAAGATCAGGACTGTCAAATATAATCACGTATTTATCACTAATACAATATCAGTAAACTCATATATTAGTAAACAAGTGATTCAAAACTTAGTATTCAGTGTTATTATGACCTCAGTTACAGTTTAAGCATTTACGCATGTACTCTCTTTTAGTTATGTTCATGTTATTTAGTCAGTTATTATTCATGCATATAGGCCCATGCATATCATCCTACCTCACTTAGCATACTAATATATTTAAAGTACTAACGCATACTTTTATTTTATGCTATGATGCCTTATATCATCAGTTCAAATGCATGGGCTCCTGATTATTCGTAGCAGCCCAAATTATTAGTAGCAGATTTAGTGGTGAGTCCTCATAGTCTGAGGATAAATTTATCATTTTAGTTGTTAGTATTTAGTTTATTTCAGTAGTCGGAGATAGTTGGGGACTTTCCAATTAACTCCATGTTTACACAGTAGAGGCTTTTTAGACTAGAGTATTTTTAGATAGATATTTAGTTTACAGTATGGATTTTAGTATTCAGTAATTGATTTTCAGTTTTGAACCTTATGGATATTTGTGCCTAAATTTTGCATTTTACATTATTATTTTTTAGTTATTGCATCAGGTACTAGTCATGGGTTAGCTTGTGGTCCTTCGAGATTATAAGCACTGTGTTACATCCAGGGTATAGAATCAGGGTGTTACAAACTTGGTATTAGAGCCTAGGGTTCAACAGAGTCTTAGGAAGTCTAAAAGACGCATTTAGTAGAGTCTTGTGCATGGGTGTGTAGCGCGCCACACTTATGGACAAAAAGTTATTAGATGTTTTAGGAAAAGTTTCTCTTCTTTTTGTATTTATGTCGTACGAATGAGCATGAGCTCCAGTTAAACTCTCAGTCTAATCATTTCTCCTTCTGTTTATAAAATATGCCTACAAAGAAGACTAAGGGAAGAGAAACTGGAGACCAGCTAGCACTTCAGCCCGTCCAGCTAGATCACCTAGACAAACATGTCTCCCACGAGGAATTCAGAGCAACTTTCACCACCTTAGCTTATTTTTTGGCAGCCCAAAATGAATGCTCGGCTGCCATTCTGGGTCTAAGTCAGATAATAACCCATAGGAATTTCTTGATCAAGTGTAGAAGGTCTCGGATATTATGGGTGTGACCGGTAGTGAGAGTGCTGAGTTGGTCGCATATCAGTTACAGGATATGGATCACTCATGGGTTAAGTAGTGGAAGGTATAAAGGGCCGCAGATGCAGGGCCCGTGGAATGGGAGGAATTTTCCTCTACTTTTCTTGATACGTTCTTCCCACTGGAGTTGAGGGAAGCTAAGGTTCTGGAGTTCATTAATCTAAAGTAGGGAAACATAATAGTAAAAGAGTATTCTCTCAAGTTTTCTCAATTAGCCAGATATTCCCCTCATGTGGTAGTAGACAATAGATAAAAAATGAGTAAGTTTATGTTAGGTGTGTCTAGCAGCATGGTCAAGGAGTATAAGACCGCGATGCTGATTAAGGAGATGGACATATCTATACTTTAGTCTATGCTCAGCAGATAAAAAAAGCTAAGAATAGAGATAAGGAGAGGGAAAACAAGAGAGCGAGAATAGATAACTTCAACTTCGCTCATCCTAAGTTAGAGGGTGGAAATTATTCTCAATTCCGTTTGAGATCTTCAGTCCCAGCTCTGTCTTCAGCCAGTGCTCTAGTGCTAAAATTCAGAGATGTCAATAAAGATAGGGCATCAGGACCTGAACCTCAAGGTAGTGTCAGTAGCCCAAACTAATCCCTTTTACCAAAAATATGGCAGAACCCACCAGGGTATCTGCAGAACTGGTAGCGATGTGTGTTTTGGGTTTAGCAAACCAGGTCATAGAGTCAGATATTTTCCCCAGTCAGGTTCCCAGGGTTATTATAACCATCCTCCAGCTCAGTCCAGTCACACGAATCAACAGGGTGTCGCTTCCAGTGCCACTAGTAGACAACGCCCAAATAGACTCTATACACTTCAGTCCTAATAGGATCGAAAAATTTCTCCTGATGTGGTCACTAGTACGTTGCAAGTTTTCCATTTACATGTTCATGCTTTGCTAGATCTAGGAGTTTTTTTTTTCCTTTATAACTTCATATATAGCTGTCGACTTCGGAGTCAGTCCCAAAATCCTAGCAGGGCCTTTCTCAGTCTATACCCCTGTGGGTATATCTATCATAGTCTGATGGGTATATAGGAACTTTCTAGTTATGGTATCCCAGAAGTCACTTCATCAAACTTAGTAGAATTAGAGATGATCGATTTTGATGACATTCTCGACATAGATTAGCTTTATTCTTGCTATGCCTCAGTTGACTGCAGAAAAAGAATTGTCCATTTTTAGTTTCTGAGTGAACCCATCCTAGAATAGAGGGGTAGTACTTTGGCACTTAAGGGTCATCTTGTCTCCTGCCTGAGGGCAAGATAAATGATATCTAAGGGATATGTCTACCATCTCGTTCGAGTCCAAAACTCTAGTTTAGAAACCCCTAATCTTAAATCAGTATCAGTAGAATGTGAATTTCCTAATATGTTTCCCGTTGATCTTCCCGGAGTTCCTCCCAATAGGGGAATTGACTTCAAAATAGACTTATTCCAAATACTCAGCCCATCTCTATTCTACCATATAGAATGACTCCAGTAGAAATTAAGGAGTTAAAAAAATAGTTAAAGGATCTCCTAGATAAGGGATTAATTAGACCTAGTGTATCCTCGTAAGGTGCACCAGTTCTATTCATGCGTAAGAAAGACAGTTCTTTCAGAATGTGTATAGACTACCGCCATCTAAATAAAGTTACGGTCAAGAACAAGTATCCACTTCCTAGAATTGATGACTTGTTTGACGAACTTCAAGGTGACAGTTACTTTTGTATGATAGACCTCAGATTAGGCTATCACCAGCTCAGATTTAGAGAATGTGACATCCTAAAATAGCTTTTAGAATTTGGTATGGTCACTTTAAATTCTTGGTCATGTTATTTGGTCTTACTAATTCCCCAATAGCTTTAATGGACTTGATGAACCGTGTGTTCAAATAGTATTTGGACATGTTCATCATAGTTTTTATAGATGATATTCTCGTTTACTCCCGCAGTGAGCATGATCATGCAGACTTCTTAGAATAGTATTACAGACCCTCAACAACCATTATCTGCTCAACAAATTTTCTAAGTGCAAATTTTGTCTAAGGTCAGTAGCTTTTCTTGGCCATATCATTTTTGATGATGGCATTAGAGTTGATCCCTAAAAGACTGAAGCAGTGAGAAACTGGCCCAAACCCATTTCTCCGTCAGATATCAGGAGTTTCTTTGGTTTGGATGGCTATTACTGATGGTTTGTTGAGGGATTTTCCTCTATTTCATCCCTTATATCCAGATTGACTCAGAAAAAAGTCAAATTCTAATGGTCATGTTCCTGCGTGAAGAGTTTTCAGGAGTTGAAGACTTAACTCACTACAACCCTAGTCTTGACTTTACCAGATAGTTCAGATAGATTTGTAGTTTATTTTAATACTTTCAGAGTTGGTTTGGAGTATGTTTTGATGTAGAGAGGTAAGGTTATAGCCTACTCCTCTAGATAGCTTAAACCCTATGAAAAAACTATCCAACTTATGATCTTGAGTTAGTAGGTGTAGTGTTTCCCTTAAAGATTTGGAGATATTATTTGTATGGAGTGCATGTGGACGTGTTCACAAACCATAAGAGCTTGCAGTATGTGTTCACAGACCTAAACCTCCATCAGAGAAGGTGGTTGGAGTTGCTGAAAGATTATGATATGAGTGTCCTCTATCATCCGGGCAAGGCCAATGTTGTGACTGATGCTCTTAGTAGGATGTCTATGGGTAGTGTTGCTCATGTGGAAGATAATAAGAAGAAGTTATCTCAGAAAGTTCATCAGCTTGGCCGACTAGGTGTCCGCTTATTCGATTCAGCAGAAGGTAGTGTATGGGTGCAGAGTAGTTCAAAATCATCTCTGGTTTTCAAAGTAAAGGAAAGGTAGGATAGGATTCCAGCCTAGTAAAGTTGAAAGAATTAGTTAGAGATCAGAAGATAGAGGTTTTCTTCCAAGGCAGAGATGGTGTATTGCATTGTCAGGGTCGACAATATGTACCAGATGTAGATGACCTGAGACATCAGATTTTTTTCAGAAGTACAAGGTACACGTTACTTTATTCATCCAGGGGCCACTAAGATGTACCATGATTTGCAAGAGATCTTTTGGTGGAGTGGGATGAAGAGAGACATTGCACAGTTTGTAGCTAAGTGCTCAATATGTTAGCAGGTTAAGATTGAGCACCAAAAACCTAGTGGGTCTATGCAGGAGTTCAGTATTCCCACTTAGAAGTGGGAAGAGGTGAACATGGATTTTTTAATGGGTTTGCCTCGTACTTATTATCAACACGATTTAGTTTGGGTTATTTTAGATAGGATGAGAACATCAGCTCATTTCCTACCAGTCCATACCTCTTTTTTAGCTGAGGACTATGAGAAGATCT
This sequence comes from Capsicum annuum, assembly GCF_002878395.1. Classification (NCBI taxonomy): domain Eukaryota; kingdom Viridiplantae; phylum Streptophyta; class Magnoliopsida; order Solanales; family Solanaceae; genus Capsicum; species Capsicum annuum. Next base: position 43,975,862 of record NC_061116.1, read on the forward strand.
ATGTCATAGAGTTGGTCAGATTGCACGGAGTTTCGTTATCTATTGTCTCAGATAGAGGTACGCAGTTTATCTTTCATTTATGGAAAGTATTTCAGAAGGGTCTTGGTACCTAAGTCCACCTTAGTAAAACCTTTTATCCTTATACAGATGGTCAAGTACAAAGGACCATCCAGACTCTAGAAGATATGCTAAAGGCGTGTTCCATCGACTTTAAGGGTAGTTGGGATGACCACTTGCCTTTGATTCAATTCGCATATAACAACAACTACATCATTTAGATGGATCCATTTGAGTTGATTTATGGGAGGAGATATAGGTATCCTATCGATTGGTTAGAGAAAGATGAGGCTGCAGTGGTAGGGCCTGACTTGGTATTCGATACCTTGGAAAAGGTTTAATTGATCAGAAAATGGCTTAAGATAGCTCAAAGACGATAGAAATCATATGCAGATATACGCAAAAAGGATCTCAAGTTTGAGATTGGTCATTATGTGTATTTGAAAATCTCTCCTATGAAAGGAGTTAAGAGGTTTGGCAAGAAGAGAAAGCTCAATTCCGATATGTTGGTTCTTACTAAATTCTCAGCCATTTTGGAAAGGTAGCTTATGAGCTTGAGTTGCCTTCAGATTTAGCTTCAATGCATCCAATGTTTCATGTCTCCTTGCATAAGAAATGCATAGGTGACCTAGAAACCGTAGCCCCTATAGAGGGCCTAGATATTCAGAACAGTCTCTTTTATAAAGAGGTCCTAGTCCCTTGACTATCAGATTCACAGACTGAGGAATAAAAAAGTCCCTTTAGTCAAAGTTCTTTGGCAGAACTAGTCAGTTGAGGGAGCTACTTGGGAAGCAGTGCAGATATGTGGACCAAGTATCCTCACCTCTTCTTCACAAACTTAGACTCAGCCTAAGGTAACAGTTTTTCCTTGAACTTACATAATTCCATGCTCAGATTTTCCTTTATAGACTTGGTACCAATTACTATTGCATATTCAGTTGTTCCTTCAAGTATCGCATATGCATGTTTAGCATGAAAAACTCAGCTTATCAGCAATCTCAGTCATGTATTCATGAAACATGTTTAGCTATGTACTCATGCATCAGATATGCATGTTAGTATGAAATTTCAGCATATCAGTATTGTCAGTTATGAAATCATGTTGTAGTTGTAAATGTCCAGAATCTAAATTCAGTCTATCAATGTTCTTAGTTTAGTTAGTCTTATTCGAGAACAAATGTTCCCAAGGGGGAGATATTGTAAGACCCCACATAATTCTATGCCTAACTTAGTCTCTTAGATATTTATGAGGGGTCCCAGACTTAGAAAAATTTAGCTAAGTATTCATACTTAGAGTTATTTTAGACTTCGTAAGTTGGTGATCCTTTTTCATGGCCCTTATGAATTTTAAATATCAATTTTTAGGTTGATTCACGATCATGAATGTTAGTAGTTATTTTCGGACAAGTTTCAAATTTTTTGGACCTTGTTTGATTTAAGATTAGGAGTCCAAATCAGTGGATCAATGCGATCTTGATGTGCCGCATCACCTATCACATTGATAAATGTTGCTCCTAGTTCCAGTGAGTTGACGAAGACTTGACATGGCACGTCGACCATAGCATCGATCCCATCGATGCAATACGTCGGACTTTGCATTACTGGACCCATTTTTAGTCATTAAAATACCGCATCCTTAGGGGTATTTGGATTTTTTTCCCATGTATATCAGCCCCCAAAACACAAAATTAAACCCTTCTAAGAGAAAAATTCATTCATTCTTCACAAGTTGCTCTCAAGAACAAACCCTAGGAGATTTAAATTCAAATTCAAGACTCAAGAACTTACCACCAATCTTTCAGAATTCAAGCATTAAGGTATGTGAAGTGTTCATCCAAGGGTTTCCTTCCACCCTTGGAGTTCAAGAAACTCTTTAAATACAAGTTAATTGATTTCATGGATTTCATGTTGGATCTTGAATGTATTCATGATTTTGATATTATTGGTGATCTAATTCCATGATTTGTCACAAGTTTCATGCAAATTAGTTAATTGTGAATTGAATTTTGTAAACTTCATGTTGAACTCTTGAATTGTAAATTGAATGTAGAATCCATGATATTACTACATGTTTATTGATATGTGAAATACCTATGCTCCCCAAGTGTTTGCCAAAATGCTTATGTGAATTGACTAGTCCAAACATAACATGTTATTATGTGATTTCAATCATGCACAAGCTCAGGTATAGTAAGTGTTTGACAAAAATGTCTAAGTGAATGTATTATTAGCAAGATAGTAGCATTATGCTACTAAAGTCATGAAGTGATTTACTTTTGATGCGATTGAGTCCTGCGGGTATTTAATACCCGATAATTTAGCTGTATACCTAGAGTTAGTGTCAGTTACAGAATAGTATCAGTTCTATAATGATCAGTAGTTTAGTAATCAGTTCAAAACTCAGTCAGTAATTAGTTTAGGACTCAGTCAGTAATCAGTTCAGGACTCATTTTAGAACCCAGTGAGCTCAGTTTAGTTCAGTCAGTTAAGAAGATTAATAATAATTCAGTCTAGCCTAGAACAGTTTGAAACTTGTCAAGTGTCTATTCAGTTGGGAGTAGGATTCAGCATTGAGTGAACCCAAGGATGGGGATTCACCTACCAGCAGATGGTGTGATTCTTCAAAGCAGTCCTTGCATTCCAGAACTACATAGACAGTGTAGGTTGAGAGATCAACCTACCAGTTGAGGGCTGATAAGGTATTTTAACCTGCCAGTTGAGGGTACCAGCATTCGCATTCAGAGCACCTGCCAGATGAGGGTGACTCAGTTTGTCTTTACCCGTGGCATGGTACTGACACCCTTCCAACTGGGTTACAGGGTGTACCCCAATTATTTCAAAAAGAGGCATGTCAGTTAGATGATTACCTCCCATAGTCTTAGTTTTAGTTCCAGTCTTAGTATAGAACTTAGTTAGTTCTACATTAATCAGGACTGTCAGACACAACCACTAAGTTCAGTACCAAACTAAGAATAGTTCCACACGATCAGGACTATCAGATGTAGTTACTTAGTTGTTAGTAATACAGTATCAGTAAACTCAGATATCAGTAAACCAGTGATTTACAACTCAGTATTTAGTGTTACCATGATCTCAGTTATAGTTTAAGCTTTCATGTTTGTACTCTCTATCAGTTATGTTCATGTTATTCAGTCAGTTATTATTTATACATATGAACCTTTGCATATCATCCTACCTCACTTAGCATACCAGTACATTAAAAGTACTTACGCATACTTTTCTTTTGCGCTCTGATGTCTTATATCATAAGTTTAGACGTACGGTCTCCTGATTGCTCTTAGCAGCCCAGATTATCAGTAACAGGTTTAGTGTTGAGTCCTCATAGTTCGCGGATGAAGTTATTATTTCAGTTGTCATTATTCAATTTATTTTAGTAGTTAGAGTTAGTTGGGGACTTGTCCCATCAACTCTATGTCCAAATAGTAGAGGCTTTTCAGACTAGAGTATTTTTTAGACAAATGTTCAGTTTACAATATGGATTCTAGTATCCAGTAGTTGATTTTTAGTTTTGAACCTTATGGCTATTTCTTCCTAATTCCATATTTTATAGTATTGTTATTAGTTATTGCAGCAAGTACCAGTCATGGGTTAGCTCGTGGTCTTTCGGGATTATAAGTACCATGTAGCGTCAGGGGTACAGACTCGGGGCGTTATAGATCTGTACAAATTATAACCTCCCAGGGGTTGATCAGGAACCATTAAGATTGAGGTTGTTCCTATTTTCTCTAACTGGAGAAGCATCTCTATGGATAGGGTAACTACCAAGAGTATGTATCATGACATGGAATGAGTTTAAGAAATAGTTTCTGATCAGATTCTTCCCTCCTGCACAGATGTTACAGATGAAGGATAAAATTTATAATTTTAGACAATTACCGATAGAATCAATGTATGAGGCATGGTTTAGATTTAAGAAGAGGTTGAGCTTAGTGCCAAACCACAGAATCAGAGGAACTAATCTGTCAAAAATATTCTATAGATTACTAAGTGATGTTTTGAGGGCTATGATAAATACTATCTCTAGAGGTTTATTTTTGCATCTTTGTTGGGATGCTGCGTAGGAATTGCTTGATGATATTGCAGTCACCAATAGAGGATGGCATACCAGAGATTTTGACTGGGGTAGGGGTACTATGCTATTAGAGCGACAAATTCATATGGAGCAGGTAATGATATAGCTACACAAGAGGTAACACAACTTCAGACTGGTATTGGTTTGCTCACAAAACAATTTACTTTATTGAATGTTGAGAAAGTAAATGCAATAGCAGCAAAGGGAACCATATCCAAACCATTCAAGATTGGATCTAAAGAATAGACAAACTATCTTGACCATAGATTGGCAGATTTTCGAGCCCAAGGGCTAGGAAATATAGGTCGAAACTATTGTAATGATAGATATAGAGATAAGAGCAGAGATAGACATGGTGATTGGCGATGAAAGGATGATTATAAGGAGAAGAGTGACAAATACATTCCACCAAGTAACTGAGATACATAGTCTTGAGTTAAGGCTCTCTTTTTTAATCTAGTGAAAGGGAAAGAAAGTCAAGAAAACTCTCTGAAAGATATCAAGGAAGATCTGTCTGGACTCAATCAAAAATTTGAATCACATGCCATAGAAATTAGGCAATTGGAGAAACAGTTTGGACAGATGTCGGCCATAGTAAATCAGAGACAACCTAGCACTGTTCTAAGTAATACAATAATAAATCCTAAAAACAATAGCCAATGTCATGCTATTACTACTCCAAGCGGTAAGGCTACTGCAGATCCACCTGCACCTACTATTGATGAGAAGAAGCAAAATAATAATGAGCCAGCTGATGTGGGAAGCAACAACAAGTAGAGGATGGGAGATGAGAAGACTGCAGATCCTACATTAAAATCTATTCCAAGGCCATGTCTTCCCTATCCACAGAGGCTGCAAAAGAGATAAGAAGATGATAAGTATCTAAAATTTTTGTCCATGTTAAAAGAGCTATCAGTCAACATACCCTTGGTCAAAGCATTGGAGCAGATGCCTCGATATGCAAAGTTCATGAAGGACCTGATCACCAAGAAAAGAATAGTTAGTTATGAGCCAATTGATAATGTCCATCATTGCAGGGTTGTAGCCACTAGGTTATTAGTAGAGAAAAAATAGGATCCTGGTGTGGTCACTATATATTTCACCATTGGACCTTCCCACTTTGTGCATGCTTTTTATGATTTGGGTGCTAGTATCAACCTTATACCATTTGCACTATTTAAGGAATTGGGGTTGGACGCTCCCAAACCCATCACCATGAGGCAAGTCATGGCAGACAGAAGTGTAAAAAAGGTAGTCGGTATCCTTTATGATGTTCTAGTAAAAGTAGCTTCTTTTATTTTTCCTACTAACTTTGTTGTATTAGATTATGAAGTGGACTTTCAAGTACCTATTATTCTTGGCAGAAATTTTATGGCTACAGGTAGAACATTGATTGATATAGAGCGTGGACATCTGATATTGAAATTTAATGACAAATGGGTGATATTCGACATATGCAAATCCATGAAGCAACTTGATGAGTTGAGGGTGATATCAGTGATTAATATGGATGATAAAGAAGCAGATTCATCTAGGATGTTGACGTAGTAAATTTGTGGGATGATGGTTCTGATGCAGTTGTTCCTATTAAAGAAGGACTAGGCGATAAAATACTTACAAATATGATTATGAATTTTGACTCTGAAGGCATAGAAGAATATAAGAAGATTGTTGGTGGATTTCATGGTACTGGTTACAATTTTTCACCAAAGAAGCTTGATCTAGATTTAAAGAATAAAACAACTCTACCTGCTCGCTATATATTGAGGAGCCACCAATGTTAGAGTTGAAGGCTCTCCTATCTCATTTGCAATATGCATTCTTGGGGAACAACAAAACTTTGCCAGTCATTATTGCAGCGGACTTGAAACAGTCATAAGTGAAAGCATTATTATCAATTTTACAAAATTTTAAGAGGGCCATTGGATGGTCCATTATAGATACTATGGGCATTCCACCTAGTTTATGTACTCACAAAACTTAGCTTGATCTGGATTGTGTTCCATATATTGAGCACCAATGACACCTTAATCCTCCTATGCAAGAGGTGGTTAAGAAGGAGATAATCAAGTGGTTGGATGCTGGTGTGATTTTTCCCATTACTGACAGCAAGTGGGTTATCCTAGTTAAATACATTCCAAAGAAGGGTGAAATAACTATTTTGCCTGATGAGAAGAATGAGATGTGCATATGAGACCAGCCACTGGATGGAGAGTTTCCAAATAGGAAGCTAAATGCATGGACTTAGAAGGACTATTTTCCAATGCGGTTCATGGATCAGATGCTAGAAAAATTAGCAGGTAGAGGATGGTATTGTTTTCTTGATGGGTACACGGGTTATAATCAGATTACTATTGCATCGGAGGACCAAGAGAAGACCACTTTTACATGTCATCATGGGACCTTTGCATTCAAAAGAATTCCATTCGAGCTATGTAACACCCTATCTATATTTCAGAGATGTATGATGTCCATTTTCTCATATATGGTGGAAGACACAATTGAAGTTCTTATGGATGATTTTTCAGTGGTGGGTGACTCTTTGATGATTATATTATTCACTTGGAAAAGGCTCTACAAAGATGTGAAGAATGCAACTTAGTACTCAATTAGGAGAAGTGCCATTTCATAGTTAAAGAAGGAATTGTGCTTGGGCACAAGATTTTGAAGAAAGGCATAGAGGTTGATCGATAAAAGATTGAGGTGATTGAGAAATTACCTTATCCATTTTCTGTAAAGGGAATTAGAAGTTTTTTTGGTCATGCATTTTTGTATAGAAGATTTATCAAAGATTACAAGTCCTCTTTGCAAGATTCTTGAGAAGGAGGTAAGAATTAATTTTGATTATGCATGCATGAAGACTTTTGAAAGACTCAAAAAGAGACATTGGTGAATGCTCCAATTATTGTATCTCCTGATTGGTCTGCACCTTTTGAGATTATGTGTGATGCTAGCAGTTTGGCCTTAGGGGCTGTACTAGACCAACGGAAATAAAAGATCCTTCATCCCATCTACTATGCTAGTAAGGCACTAAATCTTGCTAAAAAGAATTATACTATCACTAACCAAGAGTTACTAGCGGTGTTTTTTGCCTTTGAAAAGTTTAGATCTTACATTATTGGGACTAATGTGATAGTGCACACTGATAATGCAACATTACGGTACCTAATAGCTAAGAAGGATGCAAAGTCGAGGCTGATTTGATGGGTGCTATTGTTGCAAGAATTTGACTTTGAAGTAAAGGACAAAAACGGAAGAGACAATCAAGTTGTAGATCACTTATCTAGACTAGAGGAGGAAGCTATGAAGAAGGTTGCTACTGGAATGGAGATTGATGATAGTTTCTCGAATGAGCAGATATTAGCAGCCTCCAAGATCATATTCCATAGTTTGTAGACTTTACAAACTACATAGCCATCGATCTAGTTCCATAAGATCTTTATATCAGTAAAGATGAAAATTTATGCATGAAGTGAGAATGTTTTTCTAATATGAACCTTATCTTTTCAAAATTTATGTAGATGGAATCATTCGTAGGTACCTACCTGAGGAGGAGATAATGAGCATATTTGAGGTCTATCATTCATCACCAGTTGGGGGTCATCACGAAGGGACCCACACAACTCACAAGATCCAATAATATGGCTACTATTAGCCGCTAATATACAAAGATGCTTATGACTATACAACTGCTTGTAATCAATGCCAATGACAAGGTACTATTTCTAGAAGACATGAATTACCTATGACTCCCATTATTGAATTAGAATTGTTTGATGTATGAGGAATAGATTTCATGGGACATTTTGTGAGTTCGGGTGGTATGAAGTACATACTTGCAGTTGTTGACTATGTTTTGAAGTGAGTGGAAGTAATTGAGCTTCCCAATAACGATATTTTTATGAAAGAATATCTTTTCACGATTTGGTATGCTACGTGCAATTATTAGTGATAGAGGGTCATATTTTTCTAATTATCTATTCAAGAGTTTTCTTGACAAATATGGAGTGAATCAGAAGGTGGAAACACCTTATCATCCACAGACTAGTGGATAAGTCGAAATATCCAACAGACAAATCAAGTCCATCTTAGAAAATACTATTAATACCAATAAGACTGATTGGGCCAAGAAGTTAGATGATGCATTATGGGCTTACCGTATAGATTACAAACCCTATAGGTGCTTTACCTTATCAGCTTGTGTATGGAAAGACTTGATATTTATTAATTGAGCTTGAACATATAGTATTATGAGCATTGAAAAAGCTAAATTTAGAGTGGAAGGATGCAACTAAGTCATGATTTAATAACATCAATAAGTTGGATGAATTCCAACTTTGGGCATATGAAAGTTCAACAATTAACAAAGAAAAGATGAAGCTATACCACAACTGAAAAATTGAGAAGAGGGTATTTGAGAAATGTGACTAAGTGTTACTATATATCTACAAGCTTTACTTGTTTCCTGGGAAGTTGAGGTCTAGATGGCATGGTCCATTCACAGTTTCAAAAGTCTATCCCTATGGTGCTTTAGAACTATAGAAATATGGTACACATCCATTCAAGGTAAATGGTCATAGAGTAAAACACTATCTGGGAAATATAGAAGAGATGAATGAAATAACAAATATTGACCTGGATGAAGTCTGAGTAGTCAAGGAAACCACATCATGCCATGATGTTAAATCAAGCTCTATATGGGAGGCAAACCATGAGACTAGTTGGTGAAAGATAAGTATCCAACTTAGCCACGTCGAGCCACAAATTAAATCAAAAGTTGTGTAGGAGTCAACCCATGTTTTTGTACTTATTTATTTTATAGGGTAATGTGTTGGTTCAATGTGCAGGTCTAAAAGAGTGCAGACACAAATCCTAAGGATTTAGAAAGGTCTCATACAGACTTTTTATAAGACGTATCTATATGATAAGACTCATGGTTAGGAGTCATAATGACATGGGAGATGAATCAGAATTAGAAATTAAGTTCGGAAATGCTTACGACTCATGGTACGAGTCATAGTCTATGGTTATAGATTATGACCAAGAGTCGTATTGAATCCAAAACTTGGGTAATAATCCCAGGCCATATGATTCAAGGAAATGATCCGTACACCTTGGTACAAATCGTATCAACAATCTGTACCCCATCTTACTAGGTCTGTCCTCGGGTTGACCCAATCCAAAATTTAAATAAAAAGTATAGCGTTGACCCGATTGGACACCTGAGGCTTCTCACTCGTATGATTTTGTTCCAAAATTTTCAATTCAAATCCTAAAGATTAACTTGTTTTTGACTGAATCTATCTACTAACAACTTCAATTTCTTAATTTGGTGTGATTTTAACTTGATTTTGAGGCTTTTTAGATCCAAAATTGGAATCCTCTGCTACACACATACCAAGTAAGTTATTAAATCTATTTTTTCTGTATTGTAAGTTGTAAAGTGTTGTATAAGGTATTGACAATGTGGTTTAAGTGAAATTTCTTCGAATATCAATTGTTGGTACCCTATATTTGGATTTTGATTTTGAAAATGAAGAATAGGGATGAACTAGGGTTTGTACTTGGAATTTTGTGTATTTATGTGTTTTGAAATGCTGTATATAGATGAATAAAGTAATGGGTAGATTGGGAATTTTATCAGATTCAAACTTTGAAAGTTGGACTTCTATGTTGCCGTGGATATATGACTCCTTATGACTCGTACCCACTGGTACGGGAGTCGTAATGAGACTCATACCCATTGGCAATATAGAAATCTGACAAATTCATTGTTTTGGAATGGTATGACTCAACCTTATGAGTCATATCTATACCTTACGACTCATACATCTATATCGTGCCCACTTGGGAAGAAAATCGATTGAACAAAAGTTTCTGACCAGCTTACGACTGTTGGTCACGAGTCATAACCAATCGGTATGACTAGTGAGGAGGAGTCGTAAGCTAGCCAGTAAACAAAGATTATGAGCTGTTTGGGTTACGACTTAGGCATATGAGTCATACCCAGTGGTTATGAATGGTAACTACGACTTGTACCCAACTGAACCAAGGCACATTGAACTTTTATTTTCAATTTTTCTTTTCTTTTCTTTTCATAGTAAATAACTTTAGTTGATTTGCAGGAATAATGCCTCCAAAGAATGCATATTTTTCCAAAACTATGGCAAAGAAAGGAAATAAGCAAAATAAAAAACCAGTGATTCGTAAGCTAGATTGAAAGTAGCGGAGAAGAGTATACTAGGACATCCTCCAAGAAAGCTTCAAAAAAAGTGAAGGAAGTAGCTAAAGCTAAGGGGAAGAAACCTATTCCCTAAGACTCTGATACTCTACCACTGAAAGGACCAAGAACAAAAAATGTGATAGTATCCCCTCCATATACACTAGTACCAAGTTATGACGATGATGATGAGGATGAGTCTAGTTCAGTCAAGGAGATTGTATAGAAAAACCATGGTCCCGAGGTAGATGTACCATCGATAGCCAGACAGGACCCCCCATGAGTATTAGGCCCTACTCCAATTCCTTTCGTTAAACAATGGGGGTAACTATGACATGTAGGCGACATTTACCACGAGATTGTCTTAGCTACCAAATAGGGAGGTTAAGAGAGTATTGTATGAGGAGTGGAGAATAGAGACTAAAGGGATGGATGAAGTACCTGAGCTTGTCAAACATTTCAGATAATACAGTTTCGACTGGATGATGAGTGCATCAGGTGGATATAGTGAGGTGCTTGTTCAGGAATTTTATGCAGCTTACAAGGGTGAGCTGATGAGGTTATATCCACAAAGCATGCTGTGGAAGGGAGGCATACCTACTACCTTCCTAATCATTAGAGGTATTTGTATTGACATTTCTCCCTAGACTATTGTGAGAGTTTTATATGGGCCAGTATGTCAGGCTCTGGATAATACAACCAAGATGGACTATCGAATAGCGGAGATGAGGAAGATCACCAACCAAACTTTAGGTATGAATGACAATATAGTGATGGTTCGATGGATAGAAGAGAGGATTACTGCACATGGCAAACATGCCACATGGGTTGCAGGTGGTATTAGGGATTTGCAGCAAATCAAGAAGAGTTCCCTTACTTTTGAGGGTAATTCATGGTGGACTATAGCCCATCACAGGCTCTGTCTGACTGTAAGTGATGATATTCTGAGCCCGTTCTGGGCTGCGATGATAGTTACTTTTACACGTGAATTTACATTTGATGTTGGTCAGTTCTTAGCTCGAGAATTGAAAAATAGGGCTGATGTAGAGCATAAGGCATAGCTAGCATATCCTTGCATGATCATGGAGATATATTTAGCTGTGAGGGCATTGGAGATTCTGGGCATTGATGAGATGATATAAGCCCATCAAACTTTTGATATCGAGGATATTCATGATGTATCCAACCTACTGGCCTGACCTATGAGGAAGGTAGCAATGGCTAGAGAGGGAGCTTTACCAAAAGATGATCAGACAGATATTACTGTTACTGCTAAGGCTACTAAGATAGGTGTACATATTAAGACTACACCCACATATAGATCGAGTAATTGTAGTGCTTCACCGCTAGTTTAGTTTATGTAATCTAGTCTAAGAGGTATGCCCCCTGGTGTTATGATGATTTCACATGCTGCATGGACAAAGGTGGTGACTCAGTTGGCTACACTTGCTGCAAAAATCAAAAATATGGAAGGTGGAGTACAAAGTTAGATAACATGACAACTAGAGGTATAAGATAAGTGCGTGCAGGACCGCCTTGATGTATTTGAGTCGAGGATCACTTTTCAGTTAGGTAGTAGCTAACGCCCGATGTTACTTCTATTCGAGCAGAGATTACAGATATAAAGGGTATGGCTGCTGAATTGTCTGAGAAACTGGTGCTTCCTAAGCCCATTGTTGAGACTGTGATTCCCATAATCAAGATGCCAAATATTTGGGAAGTCCTGGTGGATAAGCAAACTGTTCAGACCTTGCAGAAAGAGCAGAAAAGAAGAGAAAGAAAAATAAAGAGAAAGAAAAGAAGAAAGAGAAAAGAGCTGCTAAGAAGGCCAAACATCATGACAGCCAGGATGGGCAGGACCAAGAGATGGCTAGTGGATCTAGCAGATTGAGAGATCTAGTTCCTTATGCTGAGGGAGTCGGTGCTATGGCCCTACCTATTGTTAATCTAGTCTTAGTTGGGATAATTGCTAATAAGAGTGGGACCTAATCTGAGGGACCACATGCGGATGTTAATGCTCCGATGCCTTGAGTGCCTAGGTATGAATTTTTTTCCCTTACTCTATTTTATTTTTGATACACTTAGGATAGCGTAATGTTATTGAGTTGGGGGGTAGTAAAAATTTTGGGAGTAGTTTGAAAAATTTCAGATTTAACTAAAATTAAAAGTCTGTTATGACTTGCAGGTGTGATGCAGGCAACTGAGATAGGGAGTAGATCAGTGTGCCAATGGTAGCAGATATTTTGAATTTTTAACTATGACTTTTATGGATTTTGAAAATGTAAATTGTATTTAAAGATTTTGATTTTGATGTTGATATTGGTGATTGAGTTTGACATTGCTAATTGTTATGAATTTTTTAGCTGATTTTGTTAGAAATAGTGTTAACTGTGCGGAAAAATTGAAAATATTGAGCCCTCTAAAAATTTTGTTGTTTAAATAATCACATGATTTGTATATTTATGTCAAAACTATTGGGTTTCTAATAATGGCATTAGGATTAGTGATAGTACAGGTAGGGAAAAAACAAGTGCAGAGTTGGATATCTGGTACTTAGTAATATAGCCCTGTGCAAGTGTGTGTAAGGTTTACTGAGTTCTTGATTGTGTTGGAATCTAGAACTTGCCCGGTTGCTTTTACCAAGGTCTAGGATATTTAGGTAGAAGCGATCATAGGCCCTATTTGTATGAGCCCACTTCATCCTAAAATGCCTACCAAATGAGTAAATCCCCTTGATCCAAATATTTGAGCCTTAATAGACCGATTTTTCTTCTTACACCTATTACATTCCTATTCAGCTGGAAGAAATATATTTTTGACCTTGATACTCTTGTAGATTCTATGCACCTCAACTCGGGAAAATAGCTTAAGTTGAGGGTGGCTAATATGGGAGTGCATAAGAGCTAACACATATGAAAAAAGGGGTAGAAGAAAGATAGCCGAAATATGGGCAGGGATGAAAAGAAAGAAAAATGCCTAGTATTGTAAAAGAAAAAGAAAACTTAAGCACTAGAAAAAGCTAAAGCTGACTAGATTAGAATATGCTTAAAAATAAAAAGGAGATACAAAGGTGAAAATAAATGAAAATGTGGAAGGTACCCCAAGAAAAGCGTAGTGTCCAAGAGGCGTAGTCACTAAAAGAATTCTAAAAGATATCCTACCAGCCCCTAGCCTATGTTACAAGATTAAGAAAGTCCTATAGTGATTTTACCATGACTATTTGAAAACATAGGAAAAGAGCATAAGGGAAAGCCTACGGTATTTTATGCACACCGGTGATACTTCTTTGTGAGAATGAGTGTTATTTGTTAGATCCTAGAAGAAGTTAATGTATAAAGAGTGAATGGGATTTCTTTGACTGTGAGTGCACATGGGTTATGTTGCTAATGGACATGGTTTATGTTGCTATGTTACTAGATTGTTTGACGTCTGTAAGATATATCTACGCGTAAATTATCTATTGCTAATGTAATGCCATCATCGGATCCCTTTATGTTTCTATATGTGTTGAAATTTCTATACGTAAGTGCAAGTTGAAAATAAAAGGGAGAACAAGAAAATTGAAATTAAATTCAAAGCCACCGCCTAGGTTGTTGTTTGAGATCTTTCTATTTTGAGAATCCCCTCGAGGGTAGAAAATAGTATTTGATTTTGTTTGGCTGAGGACATGTAAAAGTCTAAGCTGAGGGTGTTGATATGGCTTGGAAACATGAAGATATAGAGTCCACAGTATGGGTAGAGATGGTGACTGGAGATAAAGATATTATTACAAATAAAGGGAGATAGGTACAGTTCTCCTACCAGCCAGAAACAGAATCAAGAATAGAGAAAATATTTACCAATCTAGTGAAGGGTCAAGAAAATTAGGAGAACAACCTTGAGGGGATTAAGGCTGATATTTCAAGATTGGCCCAGAAGATGGAGTCTCATGGCACTACTATCAAAAAGTTAGAGCACCAGCTCGGGCAAATATCTGCCATAATCAAATAGAAATAACCTATTATTATTTTGAGTGAAAAAGTTTAGAGTCCACTAGCTATAAGTCATTGTCTAGCTATTACCATTAATTATGGTTCCACTACTGATGATATACCTATAATTGCTATTGAGGAGTTGAAGATTGATAGTACTGAGAGCGATGAGATACTTAAGGCAAAGTTTGAGAAGTCAAAATATGGTGATAATCATTTTGAGCATGATAGTGGTAAGTATTGGGTTGTTGAGCCCAATGATCATGTGCCTTTCTTATTGTTAGTAGAAAAGAAAGAGGATCCCGGAGCAGTTACCATTCTATGTTCTATTGGGACGTTCAAGGTCAAGAAGGCTTTAGTGACTTAGGATCAGGAGGTAATGTGATGCCATAGGTTGTTTATAAGCTATTATGAATGAGGGAACTCAAACCTATATCCATAAAGTTTTTGATGGCTGAGTCTCCTATGATGAAACTAGTGGGTGTCTTATGTGACGTAGAAGTAACAATGGCATCATTTATTTTCCTCGCTGATTTCATAGTTCTTAATTGTGAGGTGAATTCTCAAGCCCCCATTATATTGGGTAGACCCTTCCTAGCCACTAGTAGGGTATGGATTTGGGGAAGATCACCTTCAAACTAAATAACGAGCAAGTAGTTTTTAATGTATGCTTGGCAGTGTAACAAACAGATAATATGCGAGTGGTGTCTATGATTGACACTATTAATGAGGATTTTGCTGCAGAGGACAATGTACACAATGCACCTGGGGTTGATGAGAGACATGTGGTAGACCGGTTTGCAGAAATTGAGATGATGGATCTAGTTGTACCCTCAATTATTCAGCCATCATATTTGCATGGTCCCAAACACTTTGATTTATTCACGAAGGATAATGTGGTAGTCCTCGTAGTTGGGACCAAGAGAGTCCAAGTGGGGAAATTGCAGAATCCAGATAGGCCATATGAGAAAGCCCTGAAAAAGGCCACCCATGATTTGCTGGAGATTACATTTATTGATAGGAAAAGGCATGCTAAGCTAGTTGCGAGTGCATCTTCTTATAGTGCACCGCCACCACCATGACCTCCACTTTTGGAGATACCTCCATCTAAGGGAGATCATGATTTGGTCTCCTAGTGCATTCTAGGTATGTTCTCACTTTTCTCTATTTTACTTAATTTTAGTGCATTAAGGACAGTGCACAGTTTTTAGTTGGGGGTGGGATATACCATAGCCACCATGAGTTTTTGTTGTAGTGATTCTTTTCCTGTCGACTGCTCTATGGTTACAGAACTCGCATGTCTAGGATAATTTTAGGTCGTATTGTATTTTATTTCTTATTGTATTTTATTTTCGTGTTATTAGGATATTTGTAAGTATTTAGGAAATTTTCATATTTTGATTGATTTTTGATACCCCTTCCAAATTTGAGTTTTAGAACCATGTAAATGTATAGATGTGTGAACATTGTGGATTTTTTTATGACATTAGGATAAGGGATATGATAATCACTTGCTAACAATTGCAAGAGCCGGATTTAATTAGCTTAAATTCTTCCAAACTACATAATATCTCCTTCAAGTTTTACTTCGTTCGAATTTTGTGTAAAATCAACCACTAATCATGTGTGCATTAAGTTATTACTCCTAATAGTATAAACGAACCCTAACAGTAACCCTAGCCGTATAACCTAAAAACATGATTTTCTGGCCAACATGGCCATACTATCCGGTGGGACTATCCCAACGGATGATACGACTCAGCACATGCAGAAAGAACATAGTAATATCAAGTATGTGGATCTGCTGAAGCCAAAAATAGTAGATAATAATAGTATTAGGGTTTCACGTAAGCCAGTAATAATGCTGCATGGTGAGACATCAATCACATGGAAATCATCAGAAGTTCAGAATCTAATCATGCAGGAAAAACTTCAATTCGCTATCATTGGAAAGTTCTCATGTGGAAAACCTCATATTGATAATCTAAGAAAATCAATTCCAAACCAATGTGGAATCAAAGGACAATGCAATATAGGAGTTTTGGATGAGAGACATGTATTGATAAGGTTAGAAGAATTGGAAGATTACATTTAATTGTCATCAACAACAACCTTCTATATCAGTCCGAATGGGAGATATTGGTAGATAATGACACTAAAGTGGGATCCATGGTTTAAACCTGATATAGAAACTACAATTACAGTAGCATGGATTTCTTTCCCAGAACTTCCTTCTAATTTTTTTGCAAAAGATGCAATTTTTTCCATTAGATCAGCAGTAGGGAATCCACTCACTGTAGACCTGGCAACAAAGAATCACACAAGACCAAGTTGTGTACGAGTTAAAGTAGAGGTGGATTTAGTTGCAGAGTTACCACGAAGAATAAGAATAAATGAGGAGAATGATACAACAGGCGAGATCAAGTCAAAATGGGTATAGATTTAATATGACTATATGCCCAAGTATTGTAAAGATTGTTGCTTACAAAGTCATGATGCTGATACTTGCTTGACTACTCATCCAGAACTATTTGAGAACCAAAAAGAGGAAAATAAAAAGATAAAAGTAAATATAGATGACACCGATAAGAATCAACAAAGGAATAGTCAGCACAACCAGGATAAATTCAAGGGAAACACTAAAAATCAACATTGCCTGAGGAGGAAAAATAAATATAGGAGAGATAAATATAGCCATATACTTGGTGAAGTGGAGGAAAACAATCACAAGGGGGTGGAAGTATCCAATTTATTTGGGGCATTGGATGAGCAGATTGATAAGGTTATACACAATAGTGAAGGAATTCAGGCAAAAAAACTTTATGACAAAGCAGATAAGGACAAACTCAATACAAAAGAATGGGTCAATGAAACATTTGGCAAAAGCACAGAAGAAATAAATGATGGACAACAATCAACAGAGAAGCATCAAATAATAGAAATAACACATAACAAAAAGGAACAGAAGAAAGAGTTGTTAACAAAACTAGTGCAGAAGGATAACACCGATATAATAAATCAGCAGAAGTGTAATTAAGAGGAATAATAGGGTACAAATGATAAGCAGTTACATGTGTATAATGTAGAATCCATGGAATTATTGGTGCTGGAGGGGATCTCACCCTTGGCAATAAAATCAGAAAGTCTGGTTGAAGCATGTAACGAGGATAAAGAAGACTTGGATGATAATGTAATGGATGATAATATAGATCAAGTAGCTAAAGAAGCTGACTTATCTCCAAAGCAAGTTGTAACCTTGAAGGCTAAACAAAAGAAGACAAAGAAAAGGAATAATAGTATAAGTTCAGCAGCTATGAATACAAGGAGCTAGGCATCCAAGTTTAAATAATTATGAATGCACTAATATGGAACGTAAGGTCAGTTAACACTCAACAGGCCTTTAATAGATTAATTATGATGCATAAGAGATTTCAATTATATTTCATAGGGATCATGGAACCCTTTCTGGATAGACTACAAATAGAAGATTACAGGAGGAGATTAGGATTGAAACATTCTTTAGTGAATGTTTAAGGTAAAATTTGGGCATTTATTCATAAAGATATGGAAGTGACAATTTTGAAGGATGAAGAGCAGCAATTATCAGTACACTTACACAGTGCTGATCTGTCAGTGATAGTTACTTTGGTAAATGCTAAGTGTAATGCCAATGGAAGATAAGTTTTATGGGACTCCTTAGTAGATATGGCTGATACATATTAAAGTCCATGGCTAATAGGAGGAGATTTCAATATGATAAGGCATGAAGAGGAAAATTTGGGGGGCTTACCAGTTACAATTAATGAAACACAAGAGTTTAATCAGTGTATTAGTATGTGTAATATGGAAGAACCTCTTTATAAAGGGAGTAAATACACCTGGTGGAATGGGAGAACTGATAAGGGGGGCATATTCAAAAGTCTTGATATAATTTTTTTAATGACAGGTTACATAGTATATTTCAGGTAATGAAGGTTGAACATCTAGCAAGGAGTGGGTCAGACCATGCTCCTTTATAATTACATTGCAGAGTGGAAAAGGAGCAGATAATTAAATCTTTTAGATTCCTAAATCTATGGTAAAGAAAGAGTCTTGTTTGAAGATCATTAGGGACAGCTGGAAAACAGAGATGATATAAGATCCTTTCGTAGTGTTTCATCAGAAACTTAAAAACACTAAGTCTACTTTAACAAGGTATAGCAAGGATATTTTTGGTAATATATTCTAGGAAATTGCAACTCTAGAAGATATTATCAAGGTAAAAGAAAAGCAATTTGAAGAAAATCCAAGTAGAGCTAATAGAGAGCAGTTGTTTAAAGCACATGCAGAGTTAAATATTCAGCTGAAAAGGGAAAAAGAACACTGGAGACAGAAGGCTGGATGCGAGTGGTTTAAAGATGGTGAAAACAATACCAAATTATTTCACATTATAGTAAAATGAAGAAGAAATAGGCTCAAGATCAAAAGTATAGAAAATGAAGAAGGAGATTGGGTGGAAGAAGCAAGTGAAATTGCAGAATTAGCTGTCACTTTTTTCAAAAATAGTTCAACAAAGAAGGAGATACAGAAAAATTTTCAATGATTGATGAATTGCCTACTGTGGTAACTAAAGAATAGAACACTGAAATAATAAAAATACCTATAGAAAGGGAGGTTAGATCTACTATAATGGGCCTAAATAGGAACAGTGTTGGGGGACCTGATGGATTGACTGAAGCATTTTATCAAGATGCATGGGATATCATCAAGGTGGATATTCAGAATATGGTGGTAGCCTACTTTTGTGGCCATACTTTTCCAACATTCATCACACATACCAACTTGGTATTATTACCAAAAAAATTGGTGGTGAATTTATTTTCAGATTTGAGACCCATTTTATTGAGCAATTTTGTTAACAAGATATTAGTAAGAATAGTTCATGAGAGGATAAAGAGTCTACTTCCTCAACTCATCTCACTAGAGTAGGCAGGTATTGTACAACGTGTTGATTGTACATAAAATTATCTTAGAAATTAGAAAAAGAGGAAAGCCACCTAATATGGTCTTGAAATTGGATATGATAAAGGATTATGATAGGGTGGAATGGTCATTCTTGACAAAGGTATTGAGGAAGATGGGGTTTTCCTTAAATGTTAATTGATATGGTGTTCAGGTTATTGGAAAACAATTGGTACTCCATACTATTAAATGGGCAGCCTAAGGGATTCTTCAAGTCTTCAAGAGGATTAAAGCAAGGTGATTCTTTATCCCCTTCTTTGTTTATTATTGCTATTGAAGTTCTGTCAGTAAACATGAAGAAGCTTATGTTATCTAAGGAATTTAGATTGTTTGGAATGCTAAGAGAAAGTCCTAAACTGAATCACTTAGCTTTTGCTAATGATATGATCATATTATGCAAGGCTGAAATGACAACTTTAAAGATGGTATCCTTGACATTAGAAGGATATGAAGCTATATCAAGCCAAAAAATCAACAAAAGGAAGACTACATTATATATGCATAAAGGAGTGTCAAATGGAATTGTGGTGATGGCAGAAGTAACTACAAGTATAATAAGAGGAGAATTTCCTTTTAATTACCTGGGCTTTCTAATTTTCTATATGAGGAAGAAGGGGGATTACTATCAATAATTGATAAAGAAGATAGCAAATAAATTGTAGGTATGGAAGGGGAAATTGTTATCTTATGGTGGAAGAGCAGTGTTGATCCAACATGTACTACAAAGCATACCAATCCACCGCCTTTCAGTAATGAATCCACCCCTTAATGTGCTAAATACATTACAAAAGGCTCTAGCTTAATTTTTCTGGAGCAGAAGAATTAGTGAAAGAGGTAGACATTGGGTGAGATGACAGGAGGTGTGTTTACCAAAGGATAAAGGGGGACTAGGGTTTATAAAGCCAACAGATATATCTATGGCTCTTTTCTGCAAATTATGGTGGAATTTTAGGACAACAAAGTCCATATGGAGTAAGTACATGTATAACAAATATTGTAAAAGGGAGCATCCATCAATGGTTGTGTAAAGAACAGGAGCAAGTGGTTCACAAGTGTGGAAGAAAATATTGTTAGCAACAGACTTAGTAGAGTATCTTATAGTATGGCAGTTGAGGAGTGGTAATGCAGATATATGGTTATATAATTAGAATAGTCAAGGTGAACAATATTCTTTCATGGATGGCAACTGTGAGCTTAGTGATAAGTATAAGCAGGTAAAAGAGTTGGCAAAGGAGGGAAGATGGGATGAGCAAACACTTATAAGATTATTCAAACTAGACATGGCTAAACATATGATGGATAAAGTTATACCTCCAACAACAGAGGGAAATAATGTACCAGTTTGTTCTTTGAAAGAGCAAAGAGTTTTTACAGTGAGACCAGCTTGGCATTATATCAGAGATAAAGGGAAAATTAGTGATACATACAAGTGTATATGGGTATAAGGATTGCCCTTTAAGATTGCTTTCTTTATGTGGAGGTTATGGAAGAGCAAAATTTCTGTGGATGATAATGTTAGAAGGAGGGGATTTCAAGGTCTATCAAAATATGGGTGTTGTGATGATCCTGCAGTAGAGATAATAACTCATGTTTTTAGTAGGTATTTTTATGCTAACAGGACATGGTCCTACTTTTCTTCTTTTGTAGGAATACCTATTCAAGGATTAACTTTGAGGAACACTGTAATTACATGGTTGAAAGAAAGATCTAAGAGAATATAACAACCTTATTTTTAGGCCTTACCTAGTTTTATACTCTGGGAGATTTGGAGGAGGAAAAATAAGAAGAAACATGATAATAAGAATGCATATGCTTTGAGACTCATTCATAACATAACAAGGAATGTTAGATTGTTACTAAAGGTTAGGAAACCAAACTATTTGTTCTCTATGGAATTGCCATAGATATTTGAAGAGTTTGACAGAATTAAATGCAAAATAAAAGTCACAACAGCGCAATGGGAGATGCCAGAATAGGGATGGGTCAAATACAATACAGATGGAGCATTTTGAGGAGCTGAGGGAAAGAGTTCTTATGCATATTGCCTGAGAGATGATCCAGGGGATATTATATATACTCGTTCAGAAACACATACACATGCAGACAGTTTGCAAGTAGAAGCAAATGTAATACTTCAAGCAGCTAAACATTGCAGGCATACACAATTTGACAAAGTCATATTTCCAATGGATTCACTCCTAATGCAGAAGATTCTAATAGGAAGCTGGCAAAGTCCATAGATTATAGCAAGTATAGTTTCTAAAATTAAACAGCTGTTGTAGGAAATAAAGTAATTTATCAGCATATATACAGAAAAGGTAACAAGTTAGAAGATTATCTTGCTAATTTAGCTATACATTCAGGAGAAGTCATTTACACTAACTTTCATCAATTACATCAAAGATATAAAGCAATTGTTAATAGCAATAAATGTCAAAGTCCATATTTAAGGTTTACACCAACACGAGGATGAAGGGAAAACATTGGCCAAGACAGGGTAGTAACATTACACTTCATAGCAATACAAAGGAAGAACAGAAAGAAGAGAATACATTAAATAGTTATTTCCCTCAAAGCCAATAGAAAGAAGTCATAGATATAGGGGAGAATCTAACCTCTTTCCTTGCAGATCTGATCAGTAATGGTGATGATGCTAGAGTACAGGAGAAACAAGTAAAGAAATGTACAGGATACACTAACTTACTTAAAGTTCTGTTCATTCACTTGAATACATCATTCTCAACCTGGCAATTGGAGATAAATTGGAAAAATCAGTTGAATAAAGGTCAGATTGGAAGTAAGAACCCAAGAGATGTACTATTGTGAGCTGAATCATCAAAAAGGAAGACAATTATAGGAATAACAGTGATGCGAATCGACTCTGGAAGAAGAGACGTAAAAGTCAAGAAGGAAAGGAAACTGGATCTTCCATTTTGGAAACCCTACTTACACTAAGTATTTCTTTGTAGTTTTTATTTGGTTTAATTTTTCTTGCTTTATTTGAACCGGTTTGGACTGGGTCAAGTGATATTGAAACAATTTTTTTTAATTATTAATAAAAATCTAAATTAAACCAAAAAAAAGAACCAAATAGGTAGTAGTTGGTAATATTGACTCAGTGCCATGTGTGTGAGATACTACCTAGTTCCCTCTATGTGTTGAGTTCAGAACTTTCCTAGTTAGTCTTGCCAATGTTGAAGGATACTCGATTAGGAAAGGATCATAGGTCATTTTTTATTTTATTCCACGTTTAGCATAGATGACCTTCCATGTGTGAATTGTATCCCTTGATGACTATTTTAAGCCTTATAGCTGATTTTCTTGTTTCATCATTCACCTTCCCATTTATAGTACAATGAATCTATTTTGGACTTGGTCCTCCTTGGACATTGTGCATCTCAACTCAGGAAAAATGCCTAAGTTGAGGGTGGCTATCATATGAGTGCGAGTGTAAAATGGGTATGAAGAAGGGTAAAATAAGAGAAAAAGTTAGTAGGGATAGGTGTGTAGTAAAAGAAAAGAAAAGGAAAAGAAAAAGAAAATAAAAATTATGAGAAAGAGAAAAATAAAGAATAAAATGACCGCACCCAACTTGAATGTGAATAAAATAATAAAAAGGAGAAACAAGGGCGGAAATAAAGTGAAAATTGGCTAGTTCATGAGACCCCAAAGTGAGTGTAGTTCCAAGGAGGATTAGTTATTTAATATGTCCATATGTACCATACCAACCCCAAGCCTACATTACAAGTTGAGAAAATTCCTATAGTGATCCTGACTTGACTATCTGAATGCTAAGGTAAAGAAAATTAGGGCAAGCCTATGGTATTTGATGTGCATTGATTGGAACTTCTCTTCTGAGTGTGAGTGTCTCTTGACGGTTCCTGCATTGACATGCATGATATCATATGATCGAGTGGGACATTCTTGTTATGAGGGCACTTGAGTCATATTGCTAGCTATTTTCTTGTTTCGGGTAGTGTAATTTGTATATATGAGTAGTTGTCTGTTGCTAATGTAATTTCCATACCTCGATCCCCTTGTGTAACATTATTGTGCTTCATGTTCATACATAGTTGGTTTTCAAAAATAAGATTGGAAAGGGATGTTGTGTTTTGAGCTTTACATGTTGACTGACTACCTTGAATAGCTTAGTTTCTCCTAGCTAAGCGTTGTTTTTGTTTTTATTTTAGTTATGTTTTGTTGCCTGAGGACATGAAAATGTTCTAAGTTAAGGGTGTTGATGTGCTATGGAAATATAGCACTTTTGATGCTTAAAATGAGAAAAAGATGTAAGTTTTTGAGGTTATTTTCTTAGATGCAGAAAATCATCTTTTGGATGATAAGTTCATGAAAAAGGTGGGAAAAGTTTTTTTTTGGCATTTTCAGTGAAATTATGGATATTCGGGATTTTTTCCATCTTGTTCGCGATCAAAGTATGTTCGAGAATAGAAGAAGAGCTGAAAAAATGACTCCCAGCACTTACCAAGTCAATATGTGGCCGCATGTAGGACCTACAGGCCCCATGTAGGCAAAGCAAGTATCTGAAGTCCAAAATCCTGAGAGATAAACTTGTAGGATTTTTTCTCCCAGTCCCTGTGGTTTGTACCTACACTCAATGCTATGACCACAGGTACTACCTGTGCCCGGTAACAGACTGCGGGTATGGACAATAAGTAGTCACTAACCTAATTTTCTCCTATTTCGTTCGGTCTTTGGTTTTAGGGTTTCCTCATGTACTATAAATACCCTTTATGTGTCTTTTAGTTGGAATAATATACTCTTGATATTCACAAACATATTTTGATTCCAGAATCGAATTTTGATCTTTGTATTTTCTTGTATTGAATTTTGTTTATTAATTCAGTTATAGTTGTGGGTTTTATTACTTCTTATCATTATGATTTCATCTATGCTTTCGAATATGAATGTTATTGATTTCCTCACAAACATGAGCGACTAAAACCCAAAGTTAGAGTTGTGGACACCCTGATAAATTGATGAAGTAGGGGAAGTACTTTCGTTGTTCTGAACGGATACACATGAATGTATTGCTTTATCTTTGTTATGACCATTTTCTTAATGGGTGCACACATTAGTATCCTACCTAGATATTGTGGCTTACTCTAAAAGAGGAGCAGTGACTAAGAAAAGATAAAGAAAACAGTAATTTAGAGTTTTAACTATCGATCCACGCTTCTTTATTTTATCTTAGTAATATGGTTAGGTGTCATCTAATAACTAGAGACCAAAAGGTAATAGTTAACTGGGATCAAGATAAGGGTTAGTAACATGACATACTGAGACTCAAAAGGTAAAGGGTGAAATCCTTCTGCTTGATCAAAAGACTACAGAAGGTACATAACTTATCGATTCCACATGCAAAGTATTAGGTTGGTTCAGCGGAGAACAATAAGCCTACAGAGTTGAGAAGCTAGGGGGAACACAATCCTAAGTTCACCTACAATGATTACAACCGAAGTTAGTATAGTTACTTGCTCGAGATTACTACATCAAAACCCCCTATTTAATTTTCTTGTTTTTCCCGTTGACTACGACTGCTGAGATCTAGAAAGTCATGTGTTCCCTTGGGATTCGAGCCCAACCTTTATTGCGTTACTATATTTTTACAGTGACCATATCATCATCTTATAGGAGGTTTTGTTTGAACATCATCAAACTCTCCCCTGAAGACTATTATATGAAGACACTGCTTTTTGGGGATACTAATCTTAACTTTCTCTAAACTCAATAGATATCTCCCTATCACTCACACTCTCATGAGCATACACATCCTTACTTCTTAACATATAACAATCCATTCTCCACTCCTTAGTATACTAGCATTAAACCTCTAGTCGCATAACCTTACAACATACCAGTATTTTAAAACTATACCAAGGGCTCACATCTCCAATGTATATTTTCATAAATTCAACTCTAGAGAGCACTATATAAAAACTCCATAGACTTCTCCATATTAAGAAAGCCAAGAGCATAAACTAGGTATACATGGCACTTATACACTTGAAACCTCATCTAACAACATGCTACTTGGGGTTCAACCTATTTGCATATACCTAACGCTCTTACTTACCTAATGACTTAGCTACAATCTATCATTTCAACACTAGTCCTCATGTATAAATATCATAGTTATCCACTGGAATTTTTTAGTTATCAACCTAAGATCTTTCACACATAACTCAAGCCTACGAATTTACTCCAATAAATCTCGCATCACTATCCCTAAGTGAAGATGTCCAAGTAATACCATTTTTTAGATAATGGTACGGTCGCTGTAAATATATAGTAACCCAACTAAGTTGGGGTCGAATCCTAAGGGAGCATGTGGAATTGCAGTTACCAACAGTTCTAGTCTATGGGTAATACTGGAAATTAAATGGAGGGAATTTTTTTTGTAGCAGTATCGAGCAAGTAACAATATTAACTCTGGTTAAAATTAGTTATAGGTGAACATTAAGATTGCATTCCCCTAGCTTCTCAACTCTATAGTTTTATCGTGTGATGTTGAGCTAATCCAATACCTTGCATGCAGAATTGAAAAGTTATGTACCTTTTACATCTTTTGGAAGAGTAGATGGATTTTACCCTTTACCTTTAAGTCTCAGGATGTCGCGTTACTAACCCATATATTGATCCCAGTTAAATATTACCTTTTGCGTCTCTAGATATTAGCTAAAGGCTAATAGTCATTCACTATATTCCATTGTGCGGAAATGGATCGACAATTAACTCCCAAATTATTATTTTCATTATCTTTTCCTAGTCACAACTCCTCTTTTAGAGTGAGTAGCAATATCTAGGTGGGATCCCAATATTTGGAACTAGTATGACAACTATTTTAATGAAGATACCACAATGCATGCTATGGGTATTAGTTTAATTCAATAATCATACTTCCCCGACTTCGTCAATCAGCCAGGGTTTGCACAACCCTAGCTGTGGTTTTTTAGCTGCTCATACTTGTGAAGAAATTAATAACATTCATGATTGAAGGCTGACATGAATCAGATGAATAAAAACCCAAAACCTTAACTTGATTAATCAACTGAAGTTAATACAAGAAAATCCCAAGATCAAAGATGGATCTTGGAATTAAAATATGTTTTTGAGTATCTAAAGTGGGTAACCTCTACTAAAAATTACATAATAGGTATTTGTAGTACAAGAGAAAACCCTAGAAACAAATCCAAAATGAAATAAGAGATTCTCTGTACTTACGGCTGGCAGGGTGCAGGTGGTACCTGTGGTCTAGCAAAGGGCGCAGGTGTAGACCGTAGGTTGCGAATGGAATAGATCCTGCAAGTCAACCTCACTATTTTGGATTTTTGACTCCCTCTTTGTGCACCTGTAGTCCGTAGGTCCTACCTGCAGTTTGTAGGTCCTACCTGTAGTCAGGTCCTACCTGCAGTTTATAGGTCCTACCTGTAGTCTGTAGGCCCTACCTGCAGTCTGTGGGTCAACTTAGTAGGTGCCAGGAGTCAGTTTTCCAGCTTTTCTTTGATTCTCGAACATATTTTGATCATGATTAAGTCGAAAAACACCCCAAACATCCATAATTGCTTCAAAAGTGGCCAAAACACCTTTTTTCACCATTTTCACAAACTTATCATCCAAAACATAGTTTCCTACAAAACATACCCAAAATAGATCAAATATAACAAAAAGGCCTCAGAAACTTACATATTTTCCTTGTTTTAAGCATCAAAAGTGCTATATTTCTATAGCACACAACTAAGCTAGCATTCTTATCACTAGAATCAACATCTAAAGTTCAAGATTAACATCTATTACCAATCATGAATTTCTAATAAAACATCACACATGCAGGACTAGCCCATCAAAATATAGGATAAATTGATCAGTGTAAACTCCTTAGTCCACTTAACTATGGCCTACAAGTACATCTTCTTCAAACTATTACTACTACACTTTAAAATTGACTACACATCATCTAACCTACTAGACTGTTTTATAACTACTTGATATCAAGGGACTCTCAATGTAGTAAGACCACATAATCAGGATAGTCGATCATAATCTTATAACATAACCTATTTTGGTTTATTAGCATATTCTCTTTCCTCAAAACTCTTCTACTTACATATACATACCTTTAAACTACCTTTAAAATTCTATAAACATCACTGATTCCCCCTTTCTATGATTTCACAATTTCGAACAAATTGTAGGTTATCATCACTAATCACTTTCTCTAATAACTAACATAGAATATACACGTTTTTTTGCAGCCATAGCCACTCATAAGAGTATAATACCACTTTACTCACTTAATGGAAACCACCTTTATCACTCAAGATATTCCCTTAGCTCGAGCTTCTAATATGTGAATTCATGATACTAACCTTAGGATTATCTTACCACTCATAGGCCATAACACTCCAATTCATACTACCCCCAATGAAAATATTATCCTAACATTCAAATACATACCTTCCTCCTTAAGTGAGACATCTGTAATAAATTTTTTGAAAGGGGTTAAACACATACCTCTTACCTAAGGCTGAAACACATGATTCATGAAGCTAGAGGTCTACACTTGAACACATACACTTTAATGTATTAATGGACTCCTATAAAGTCCTTGTACTATGTCACAAACTTTTGATGACTCAATATAAAAGGACCTCATCATTAGGAATCTAAGCTTTTGCACTTGTATCGCCTCGATAATGTGACATAGCCCATAATATTAAAACATGGACAGAATGTGGGTAACTTTTATATGGACAATACGATTGCACAATCTAGAGTATTAAAGAACAAGAAATATTTCCTAAATTCCTCGGAGCCACCCCCTTATAAGTGTAGAGAACTACACACCTATAAAAGGGACTCTATTCAACACAGTTTTGTGGATATGCAATGACCCTAAACCATGCTTTGATACTACGCTTGTCACAACCCGAACCTGGGTCTAGCCATGATGGGATATCTCAAGCCCACCATAGACTGTAGACAGCTCTCATAGCCTTACCTCAAGAGCACCATAAATGTAAATAGCTGAAGTCAATCAAAATAACAATAAGAAGGATAGATAAACCAAGTGATAATTCTAGGAATCAAAACAAACAAACAACCCAATACTTGCCAATAAAATCCTCTAAAATGAGAATACCAAACTAATTCAGGACATGCCCCACAATATGACAAACAGAATCCAAAAGTACTAAGGCTATAAAGAAACAAATAAAATAGCCGGTCTTTCTAAAGATAGAGGCTCACCACTTCACATCAGATCCACAAGAGTACCCAACTACCTAAAACTGCAAATTGTTACTAGAAAAGCCCTCAGACCCTACATCATGAAATGATTTAGCATCCAGGAATGATCAGTGGGGCGAGCACTACTTTATAACTCAAAGGAAAGGGGTAAAATAGTGTATTTACCAAAAAATAGCCAAAACCGTATGCTCAATATTTATAAAGGATGCCGAGATAGGGACAAGGTCTATGAATATGAGAGATTAAAATATTAACCTAAAGTATGTAGCTCGCTGTATCTTAAAGGAACCTATGGGCTATATAGGTCTGGTTCCCCCTGTCGGAAAGGCCCCACCACATATTAGCTGCACGTTCTGAGGAGACTGAGAAAAGTTTAAAGACATCAAGGTGATAGACATCCAAAATATAATGTGTACACTAAGAGCATGGTCATATAGACCTCTAACATTGGAAAACGTGGTTTCCAGTTTTGGTCTCTCTAGGACCTACGCCTTCATAGTGAGCTACATAATTCCTTTTAAGCCCAATTAAAGTGATTTGCATATAAGCCAACCATTAACCAAGTAGTCTTTATTAAGGCATTTCCAATATGGTATAATTATACCAGTACGCTTGCAAGCTAATGTAATTATGCCAAACCAATTCATGTAACAATTAGACTCCCAAGTTCCATTTAAAATCCAAACCATGGCCACCAAGGGCCTTCAAAAACTATTTTTTTTTCCATTTATCCTTTAATGTAATGCAATATTTTCAAAATATAAGTTAAATCATGCAATTATCCAAATTCAAAATTAAGTTCATATGGTAGGTTGAGGTTAATACCATTACTAAGCCTAAAATCCATAAATTTAGGCAAACCCATTCCACCCATTCCATTCAATATCATAATACATCAATTCAGTCCCAAAAATAATCAATTAAAGCATGAATAATCCATTTAAAATAAATAATAAGCAATTCAAGTGTTAACCACTAAAAAACCTCAACCCAAGTTCAAAATCATCATTGAAAACACATGAACATTGAATAAATAAATGGTACAATTCAAAAATATAAGTTAGGAATGAGCAACATGCCTTTTAGATAAACCAAATTTGTGACACCTTGAATCTAAGCTTTGGAAGTATGAATTTTGGGGAAGAAACTACTAACATTTCTCTCCTTAGAGTGGAGAGGAGAAGAAACATTGAAAAACTAATAAACATCAATTTACAAGGATTATTGATTAATTTAAGTTGTAGGGGTAGGGTTTGAGGTGAGAAAAAGACCAAAATACCCCTAAAACATAAAAACAAATTACAGGAATTTCTTGGTTGACAACTAAGTTGACAACTTGCCAGTTTGTTGAAAACTCATCAACCTAGTCATCAATCTCTAGCTAGATTTGGCCATTTACTGGATAAGGTTCACGACTTGAGTTAAAAGCTCATCACCTAGTTGACGACTCATTAACTTATTATCACCTTATAACAGATAATCACTCTAAAGTAAAATAAGCCTAACCTTATACTTTGATATCAGATTATGGTGAATTGAATGAGTTGGATATAAGACTCGAACATCTTTCATTTAGTATATAGTAGGCCATCTAATTTGTTATATTCTACAAGTAATGGTCATTGAAAGTTTACCCAAGTAGGTACATCCACTAAAAATCAATTAGTAGAAAAGTTCTCAAGTTGTCTTTGAGTTAGGATATTTTTGTGATCTCAATTCATCTCCAAAACACACTATAAAATTGATATATTAACATATAATCATTGGGTTTGGGTCTATACATGTAGGAATGATGGTTCGCATTCTAGCCTAAAATTGTGGGGTATTATAAAAGTATCGTGCATATACCCCTCCGCAAAATAGTATTGCTGCAAGAAAACACAGACATATCTTAGAAGAAACAAGAGTTATCAGATTTCAAGGTCATATACCTTTGATATATTTGGGACATTATTTTAAAGTTGTAGTCTATATCATCAGTAGACTATCCTCAAATATGTTAAATGGTATTTCACCTTATGAAAAGTTGCATGCTAAGAAATCTTCTCTTGATAGTTTAAGAGTTATAGGCTGTCTTGGTCATGCAAAGTTTCTTTATGATACGAATAAAATCATGTAAAGATCCAAACAAGCCATTCTCAAAGGCTATTCTGAAACTAAAAAAGGCTACATATTATATGATAATGATAATAAAGTGTTTTTTGTTCATAGGAATGTTTCATTTAGGGAAAAAATCTTCCCTTTAAGAAATGTCAAAGATTTTGCACCTATATCTCTCAGTCCATATAAAGTGGTGTTAGAAGAACTTCATGCTAAAAATAATCTTGTAACAACACCATCTACTGAGGACGTTATAAGGGTTTAAGATCTAGTGGAGAGTAAGTATGTAGACTCTTAAAATCACTCTATGGACTAAGAAAGTACCTAGGCAATGAAATACTGAACTTATCGAAGCTCTTATAAATTGTGGTTTTAGAAAAAGTCAGTATGATCACTGTTTATTCCTTAAAAACACTCAAGTAAGAATAGTTGTAGTCTTGGTGTATTTTAATGATATTCTAGTTACAGGTGTCAATGATATCATTAATTCTAAGATTTCACTATACAAAGCTTTTAACATAAATGACTTGGGAGAATTGAAGTTCTTCCTGGGAACTAAATTTGCTAGATTAGAAAAAAGAATCCTTATGTATCAATGGAAGTATGCATTAAAACTTATACCAGAAATAGGTTTAAGTTCTGCCAAACCAGCCACTATTCCTATGGACACAACTACTAAGTTTACAACCAAAAAATATGATGATCATTTCAAAAGTTCATCAAAAACTCAAGATGATCTACTCACTGATGCTGACTCATATCAAAGGTTTATTAGTAACTACTTATCTAACTTTAAATAGACCTGATATTTCGTATATTGTACAAACCTTGAGTTAGTATTTGTAGCAACCAAAATAGTCTCATCTAGAAAAAGATCTAAGAGTTATCAGATATATCAAGGGAAGTCCAAGTTAAGATATTTTACTTTCAAGTGAAAGGCAAGATATATTAGCAACTCATTGTGATACAAACTAAGTTGTATCCTGTGTTTTAAGAAAGTCAATTGCAAGATTTAGTATCAAGCTTGGTGAATCACTAGCCTCTTGGAAATCAAAAAATAACCTACAGTTTTAAGGAGCTCAACAGAAGTTGAGTACAAAAGTTTAGCTTCTATAGTAGCAGAACTAACTTGGTTAATTGGCTTAATCAAAGAACCTGGTATGCAACTACAATTACTTGTTAATGGCTTCTTTAAAAATAAAGTAGCAATACAAATTGAAGCTAATCTTGTCAATCCTAAGAGAACTAAACATATAGTGATAGACTACCATTTTGTAAGAGAAAATATTCAATCAGGACTGATCAAAACTTCATAGATTCCTACAACTGAGAAATCAATAGTTGTTTAAACTAAGATCTTGAACAAAGTTCAACATAAATATCTTATAAGCAAACGTGACATGTTAAACATCTTCACTATACTATGTTTTAGGGGGAGTGTTGAAGCGAGTGGTTAAGAAGCTCAATCATGATCAGATTCTATAAATAGTAAAGCAATGGAATAGTGGAAGAAGTTAGTGATAACTAACTTATATCTTCATCTCTAACCAACTAACTAACCAACTAGTAGTCTTAACTTTCTTAAGAGATAACTAACTCTTACTCTATATATGTATATATATATATGTATGTATGTATAATGTACTACTCAGAATATATAACTTGAATAATAGAATTACATTTTCACTAATGTTTTCTCTAGTCTCTTCTCCTCTTTTCTCTCTTCTCTTCTCTTTTTCTTACTCTTTCATGGTTGTTCTCATTGAGATCCATTAATTCTTAATACATCAATATTGAGAATGGGTCCAAATGTTTAGAAGATGCTCTTACCCTCTTCCGTAAAATGGTCTGAATAAAACCTCTTCCCTCTCTTGTCTACTTCTTTAAATTATTTAAGACTCTAATAAATATACATCATTTCCCCATTATTGTTTCTTTTTTTGAGAAGTACAGAAAATGGGTATCCCAATTAATGAATTTTCTTGAGTAACATTATTAACAGTTATTTCTCGATGCATTGCATTGGTTCTGCATTTTCAGTGTTACCCATTTACTTGAAGAATGACATCCCATTTAATGTTGTCACCATTACAATACTAATAAGGGATCATTTGCTGAAAATAAGGTTAAAGATGATGTTGAATGGTTCAAAAAATTGTTAAGGGAGAAGATTTGTGAACTTAATGTTGTCATGTATGCAACCATCATAAATATGCTCAGCAAAATGGGTCATACAGAGAAAACTTTAAGTTTGATCCGGTTAATGGAGAAGGGGACCACAAAGCATGACATTGTTATCTAAACATTATTCTAGATGCCTTTGGCAAGGATGGAAACTTTGATATTGCTATAAACCTTTTGAGCAAGATGAAGCAAAAAGGTATTCCTCCTAGCATAGTCACATATAGTTCACTCACTGATGGTTTGTGGTAGCTTGACTAGTGGGAAAAAGGTTAGGACTTTGTTCTCTAAGATGGTGAATCTTAATATTCATCCAAATATGCACACCTTTACCATACTAGCAGAGGAACTATGCAAAGAAGGAAAAATTGAAGATGCTAAAGAAGTAATGAGATGCTTGGTATAAAAAGGTGCAGAGCTTAATATACTCACCTACGGTGTGATAATAGATGGATGTTGTTTGTGTGGTCAAGTGGAAAGATCGAAGAGAGTTTTAGATCATGATAGATAAGAACATTGAACCTAATAGTATTAGCTACAGTTTACTAATAAATTGATATTATAAGAAAAAGAAAATGGTTGAGGCTATGCAATTGTTTCATGAAATTTCTCAAAGGGATCTAAACCTGATATTGTTACCTACAATACTATCTTGCATTGTTTGTTTGAAGTTGGAAAAATTAGTAATGCAAAACGAATTGATGTCAACGTGCTATCTATCAAGATCAAACCTGATACATGCACTCATGACACTTTTCTCAGTGGTTAGTTTAAGTATGAACTTGTTGAAGAAGCTATGTATCTCTTTAATAGATTGTGTAAATATGGTAATCTCATCAAAGATCATGCTATTTTTGAGAACTTTATTTTATTGGATTGCTTTCAAATGTGAGAAAACAAATAGTAATAATAAATGAATTTTGTCTTGAAGGATTGTCTGATGAAGCTAAAGATATCCTTAGAAAAATAGAAGACAACAGTTGTTTTCCTGACGATATCACTAACAATGTAATTGTGCAAGGATTTCTCTGGTGAAAAAAAAATTACTGAAATGGTATTTTTCATGAAGGAAGGGGATTCTCGTTTAATGCAACTATAGCTGGGTTCTTGGTAAACATTATAAGGGAGGATACTTCCGTTGTTGACATGATACTAGAATTTCACTTGAAAAATAAGAAGCAAATACTTCATTCACTTGGTTTTTGGGCTATGGTATGGCTTTGATCAATTTCCTTTTTATTGTTGCAAAATAAATGGCACCATTGCAATTGTAGAAGCTGATAGCTATTAGAAAATTGCTTGAGCTTTCTATGCAAGCCCTATTGAGGTGGTACTTCAATTTTAATACATTTCAGTTTTATTTATCCCATCACTTTTTTATAGAAATAAATTGTTATTGCACTCTCAGTACAAATTTCTTAATAGTAACCATATCAATTTTAAAAAAATAATAATGGTGAGTTTCCTTTTGGTACCCTGTACACGGTATAATAGTTCTCTTAAGGTATATTTTTTAATAGAAGCACAGGGAAGGAAAAAATATTATAGCTATCTTTAGGTGTTATCATTTTCTATTTTCATTACAATCAATAACAATTGCCTTGAACATAGAAGCTACTACAAGAACAATCGTTTTGGTGCTTCCTAAGGTCGTAGTTACCTCATCCATAAATGGAATACCAGAGATGATAAGATAAGCCCCATTCTTATATCCTAAA
The DNA here is from genome assembly GCF_002878395.1 of Capsicum annuum. Lineage (NCBI taxonomy): Eukaryota > Viridiplantae > Streptophyta > Magnoliopsida > Solanales > Solanaceae > Capsicum > Capsicum annuum. The sequence continues at coordinate 44,010,470 of NC_061116.1, forward strand.
CCATATAGTATGAATTATTTTGGTATTTTATAAATTGAAATAAAACTTGTTAAAAGCTATTAGGATAGCCAAAACTTGCTCAAAGCTGTTAGGATAGCCAAAACTTGTTCAAAGCTAGTAGGATGTACCATAGATGAGCGGTCAACATTGTTTTCAAATTATTTAAGAACATATTTTTGGAAGCTTTATAAGTGATTTAAAAGTGCTGGTTGATGCAAAAATTGGGCTCTCTCTCTTAATGATTAGGTTGCTGACTCACTGTGGTGGAAGTTTCAGAAAGGCGACAAGTTTATCATCAAAGTATGTTATTCAAATTTGGAATATGAGAAGCATTAAAAAGGACTGGCCGTGGAGAACGATTTGGAAGAAAATTGCACCCCAAAATCCACCCATCTCACTTGGATCGCTACCCCCGAGGTTAGTTATGTGCAACAACCAGTAGATACTTTTAATGTGAAAGTGCCAATGACTTAGTAAATCATCTACTGCTTCACTGCACCTTCACTAGATAGATCTGGAGAATATTTCATGTTATTTTTTTTGTTTCCAATGGGCCATGCTATGTAACGCCCCGAGTCTGTACCCCAGAAACTACACGGTGTTTATAATCCCGAGGAACCACAAGCTAACCCATGACTGACACCTACTCTAATAACTGAATAATAATACTATAATTATGCAAAAATTAGGTGGAAACTTTCCATAAGGTTCAAATCTAAAATAAATATTGAATATGGTACATCAATACCAAAACTGAACATGTGTCTATAATTACTCTAGTTTAAGAAAGCCTCTACTATCTGAACAAGGAGTTAATGGGACAATTCCCCAACTAACTTCGACTACTAAAACTGATAAACTGAGATACTGAAACAATAATCATGTCCTCAAACTATGAGGACTCACCACTAACACTGTTGCTGAAAAGTCCAGGTTGCTAAGTACGATCAAAAGCCCATGCATCTGAACCTATGATATAAGACATCTTAGCACAAAAGAAAAGCATGCATCAGTACTTTGAATGTACTGGTATGCTAAGTGAGGTAGGCTGAGATGTATGGGCTCATATGCATGAACAATACTGACTAATTGGCATGAGTATACTGAATGAGATTATATGTATGAATACGTAAACTGAAATTGAGATAATGGAAATACTAGATACTAAGTTTTGAATAATAATTAACTGGTATCTGAGTTTATTGATATTGTACTACTGATAACTGAGTGACTGTATCTGACAGTCCTGATTCTGTGGAACTGTGCTGAGTTCTGTACTGAACTGAGTGACTGTATCTGAAAGTCCTAAATCTGTAGAACTAAATTAAGTTTTATACTGAGACTAAATTTGAAACTGAGATCGTGGAAGGTAATCATCTAACCGATATGCCCCTTTCTGAACTGATTAGGGTCCAACCTATAACCCTAGTTGAAAGGATGTCAGTACCGTGCCATGGGTAAAGAAAAGCTTTGAGTTAACCCTATCTGATAGAAAACTCTTTCGTCAACCCTCACTGGTAGGAAAACTCATATGAGATGTATCAAAACTAATCTGACAGGAAGATATCTCAACGTACATTGGTTACGTAGTTCTGTAACGTAGGGATTGCTACTAAGGGTCAAACCCTATGCTGGTAGGAATTCCCCCATCACTGGATTCGCTCGGTGTTGAATATTACTCCCAACTGAAAGATATTGAATTGATTTTTAAACTGTTCTAGGCCTGACTGAACTGTTACTGATTGTGCTGTCTAACTAAACTAGACTGATTTCACTGAGTACTGAACTGGTTACTGACTGAATTCTATGAACTGGTTGAGTTTACTGAGTTCTGGACTGAATACTCCTAGGTTTTGAACTGAATACTACTGAGTTTTGAACTGAAGGATGAAGTGAGAATGATTATTAAGTACTACTGAAACTATTCTGTAACTACTATAGCTCTGGGTAAACAGCTAAGTTTTTGGATATTGAATACCCCCAGGACTCGATAACATGAAAATAAATCATAGCATAAACTTGAAAAGCATAACCATATGCACTTGATCATAACTCATTCATGGAGACATTTTATCAAATACTTGAATGATATAACTTGCACATAAGCTAACATGACATGATTTTGTTTCCCTTTCTAGTTCACATGAGCAATTTATCGAACACTTGGATATAATCCATTCATATGATACTAAATAACATATAGACATCATAATTCAAATCCCCATTTATAATTTCAATTGTTTAACATGGATTCATATAATTCTATACATATATCAAATAACTCAACATGAAACTTGTAATAAATATGGATTAGAAACCCAATTAATCATTATAATCATGAATATAATCAAACCCAACATGAAATTCATGGAACCAACACACTTGAAGTTTTAAAAATAGTTTCTTGGAATCCAAGGGAGGAAGGGACCCTTGAATGAACACTTGACAAACCTTAAAGCTTGAATTATGAAAGATTGATGGATTTTCTTGGAACTTGGATTCTTGAATGTGATAAACTAGGGTTTGTTCTTGAAAAATTCTAGAGAGAATGAGTAAATTTTGCCTTTTAGATGGCTTAATTACATGTTTTGGGGTCTGATATAGGATGGAAAAAGACCCATTTACCCCTCTAGACGTGGGTTTTAAATTACTGAAAATCGGACTAGCGATGCGCAAACCGACGTGCTATATCATTAGCATCAATGCGATGGCCAACGCGCCGCATCGAGTTCATGTCGGTTCACTGGAATTTGAACTAGGAGCTGGAGATAAATATGCATTGATGCAATAGGTGATGCGGCAGATCTAGTTTGTATTGATCCACTGGTTTGGACTTCCAAACGTACTTCAAACGAAATCTGAAAAATCTAAAACTTGTCTAGGAACACCCACTGACATTCCTAATCATGATTTGATCTAAAAATCATTACTTTAAGGTTATGAGGTTCGTGAAATAGAATCGCCAACTTAGGAAGGGTAAAATAACACTAAGTTTGAATACTTAGCTAAATTATTTTTTCTAAGTTTAGTACCCCTTAACAAGCTTTAAAGGACTGAGTTAAGCTTAGGATTTTGTAGTGTTTTACATGGTAGGATCCATTAAACTTGTGCTAAGTAGATGGTATGAGTAGCTTCACCAAAGGACAATAAGTACTACACAATTGTTATTCCTTCATGCACTTTTTGGTCTATTTGGCCGGTAGGAATGATAGATGTTTCAATGAAAAGAGAAACAAGACTAAAGAGGTATGTCGAGATTAGATCACCTTTCATTAGACCCTTTTGAGTAGGGAAAGCCTTTTGGAGTACAGTTAATAATGATAGATACCCTATCAGTAGTAATGGAATACTTTTATCCATTACCTAAGATACTCGGATTCAGTGCGGATCCGAGAGTTGGATTCATCAAAATATAAATTTTAAAATTCGGTGGTGCAAATTTGAGTATGGATACGGGTGCGGGTATTTCGGCTAAAATAAATCAAATATTATAAATATAAGTTATAAAGATATTCTAAAAATTTGTTATTGAACAAAAAAAAATCATCTCAACTTAAAACATTAATTCAAAACTAAAAAAAAAAAAGAAATGTCCACTATCAAGTTACTTAAGTTAACTACTCTTGCACATCTTCTTCAACTTCTTCCAAATCTTCAAAATCTTTGTCAAAGACCACACCTCCCAATTGAGGTTCATCTATTAATAGCTTGGTTAAATTATTAATTGTCTTCTCAACATCAAATTGATCTCCACCTAAATTAATTAAAAAGAATGAATACATTAAAAAGTTTTTATATAAAGAAAGAAAAAAAAAATTATCATTCAAAATAAGAAAAAACTATCATTCAAAATAAAAAATTAAGAAAAATAATAAAGAAAATGTAGACATACCTACATCCCAATACATGCTTGGCCCATTTATATATTTCTCTTTCTTGCGAGATAGCAACCATAGACTATAATGTACAAACACTAAATATTTGGCTCTTGAAGTGGCTAACTTCTTTCTCTTGATATTGTGAATCAAAGCATACTGCTCCAATGTCTTTCACAATAGGAGAAAGAAGTCGGTTGAGTAAGAAACTTGAAAGTTAATTGTTGCAAAAGTAGAGTCAAGACACCATGATTTGTCCACAAAGAAAGAGGATCTTCATACATCATAGCATCAATCTCATGAGGCTCACCAAAATAACCATCCCTACTACAAAATTTTTCATATTCCAATGAGACTTGTTTCATTTGTTTAGAATATTTAAAATATCTTTGAAAGAACTTGATTCTATTCAATGAAATTTGTATATCTTCATTATGGGATACCCGTTGAATCCCACTCTCTCCTTGAATCCATGATTCATGATAGTATTTCAGAACCAAAGAATGTGCCATACAATTTAAAGGAATATTGCTTTTGTTCCACCAATCCTTAAGAACACTGTGAATGGAATAAAAAAAGTTTGACTGACTGAAAATGAGATCTTCCACCTTATGCTCAAAGATTAATTTCTTAACCTTCTCAATCATTGAGTCCCATATATCACAAATAAGATGGAATTTTAGACCATCTAAATCACATCTCTAAGCATAGCTAGAATAGGTTCCATAAAATTTAAAAGTAATCAATCCTATCCCACTTCTCATCATTCATTATAAAGGATTTTATTACATGAGTTTTGAATTCCATTCCCTTATCCCCTTTAGAATTCTTCCATTCATCATCCATGACCATCACCTCTAAAGAAGATTTCACTTTGTGAACACGAGTCCTCATAATAACATATGAGACAAATCTTGTTTCACCAACTTTCAATAAACACAAATCTGAATGCTTTTGAAAAATTGCATGTGTTATCTCTTTATTCACAACAAAGTTCTTCAAATTATTCACTTCACTCAGAAACTCTGAGATCTATTTACAATTAGTAAAGTGAGATAATTTATCAGACTATTGGTACATACTTTTCAAAGTTCGATTCAAACAATGAACAACATAAGGAGTTCAAAGTTTACAAGAAAATTTTTCCTCCACTATAGTACCGATAAGTTTTATGTTACTTGCATTATCTGTAATAGCTTGAACAATATTATTTGGACCTACTTTTTCTATTGGCTCAATTAAAAATTAACAATATATTCTTCATCCTCGTACGCCCACTAGAATTTATTGAATTTAATAAAATAGTGGACTCCACTAGATGATGCCAATATATTGATCAAAGGTTGTCTTTTAGTGTCAGACCATCCATCCGAACAAATAGACAATCCTTTCTTTTTCAATGTATCTTTAATTGATTGCAAGTTTCTATTAATGTGAGTCTTTTCTTGATTCAAAAGAGTTGTTCTCAACCTATTATATGATGAGGGAATATAATCAAAAAAGGAATTTTCAGCTAAAAACATCGAATAGTTTTTAAAGTACGGAGAGTTTGCAAAATTGAATGCTAAACCTGATGCGTAGAACATTCTAACTGCTAATTTGTCGATAGTATAATTCTCATGGAAGCCAAAAGATTTTCCTATAGTTCTACTTTCTGAACTCTTTTTTTTATGTTGAAGTAAATCACTGCCCTTCAGAAAAGATACATAATTAACATTTTTTCTTGCATCAATTTGAACTGAAGATTTTTGCTTTTTAGCTTGTTCATTCTCCATCTTCACAGTTCTCAATGTATCACCTAGAACATTGCTATATATTTGAACTCCATGAGCTGATAATCTTAAGAGATATGCTTTAACTCTATTATATAATCCATTAACTTATTTATTGTTACAGCTAAATGACCATGTTCTATTTCCACCACTATTGGGAGCATTTGAAATTACTTTCACATGATTCCATAATGGATAGTCGTCAAAATCTACTTCTAACTTTTTGTTGGTCTCATAGGACCCTTTCTATTTTGACTTGATGCAGATGATGGAATATTATTTGTTAAAGAATAATTGGATTTTTAAGTTAGATTTTTTTTGACAGAAGTTCTATTTATAATATTATTGATGAAGATAATTTCAAAATTTTCCCAGTTTTAAACCAATTTATTTTTCCTTGACACATAGGGATTAAGATTTATTCCTTAGTTACTTTACTATTTTTAGTTACTTTTTTCATTGGTTTTACTTTTCTATTAGGAATAGAATTAATATTATAAATTTTTTTCCAAAATTATAACTTACGTGTATTTAACCAAAAAAATAAAAAATAAAGTATAATTAAGAGTACTTTTTCCTTTATTCAATGCCAGGGTAACTTACGTATAATTATGCATTAATATTCATTATTTTTATATCATAAAGAATTTAAAATAACAATTCCAATAAACTGAATGCTGCTGTCAGAATAAGTATATACTGATTGTTTTTATTAAAATATATATATGTTGTTATGTATATATATATATATATATATATATATATGTAACAACAACAAAAACAAATATAAAACATCTACTAAACTGACACAGTAATGCCAATGCCGACGCCGACTGAGGTGGAAAGAAATAGATGATTGACCCCTTGGTGCTGTAAATAACAATACTTTTGTTACTTATTCAAAAAAAAAAAGATACTTGGAGGACTTCTTGTGTAAATAAGCTTACATTCTTGTATCTAAAACGAGTACACTGAAAAAAGTTAGAGACTTGAAAAATAAAGCAGAAAATAACACCTGTCATCAGTTGCATTCCTTTTAGAACTTAGTTTCTGGTGTGATCCTTAAGAACTTGTTATACAAACCTATTTAGAAACAAATTTGACCTCATGTAATAAAATGTCTTGCAATTTAACTATAGGTATAGCTACTAGAATAACTTATGATAGTTGCATATTTTGATCCCTCTTTTATTATAAAGTTCCCATCTTTTATTGTCTTGGATGATCTTTCCAGTACTATGATATTCCTGATGCAATCTAGTTCAAGAGAGAATTAGGTTAGAAAAAGATCACAGTTGACAATTGACATTCAAATAACTATAGAAAAGAGGTCCATTTGCAAGAAAGCATAATCACAACGAAAACAAAAATACAAAAGAAATTAGATATATGTTACTCTTTGACTAATAGTGACCGCATGATTCAATTTTCCAAATACAACTAACTATATTTAACAATAATTATGATGAAGCTACACGTGGAGAAATGATCATTAAAAACTTTTCTCATTAATCACTCTAACTAAAGCCACCAACATTATGAGACGGTAATGAAGAAAAGCCTTAAAAGTTTAAAATTAAAATCCATAATTTGAAATAAAGATATAAATGATTACAGTAGAGAATTGCAAAAAGATTTCTGCATCTTCAAAATAAACCCATTCAGTTGAAAATGGCGATTAGAGAAAACTATCAAAAGGATCAATCAAATTATGTTTGACAATTTTAGTGTTGTATGAAAATGCAAATTTCCAATAAACCATCCAACGCTCTTTGATCATGAATAAATTACTACGAATATATTATAAGAAAATTTGAACATTGTATTGACCCCTCACCTATTTATCCTACAGATTTGAGCAAGTCCAATTTCAATGTAACATTCCAATTTTCTGAATCGGAATGCTACACGATGCTCATAACCCCGAGGGACCACAAGATAACCCATGACTGATATCTGTACCTGTACACTGCATATATAACGTAATAATATGGAAAAAATGAACATGTAGGCCATAAGGTTCAACTGAATAAAGAATCTGTCAAAACATAATAGCCATATGGGTGGAAGATATCCAAAACAGCTGAAAACTGAATCAAATCTGAACATAAGTCTGAATACTGAATCTAAAAGCCTCTAAGTACTGTCTGAATAAGGAGTTGAAGGAACATGTCTCCAACTAACTCCGTCTAGCAAAACTGAGCTAAAATAATAAATGAAATAAAATAATATTGCCCTCGAATGGATGAGGACTCACTGCAACTCTGCGGCTGGATGCTACTGGTGATCTGGAGCTCGTGTCTCTGAACCTATGGTGTAATATGAAAGAAATCACCATAGCGAAAATATGTCAGTACAACTAGAGTATTGAGTATACGAGTGAGGTAGGCTAATGCACAAGGGTTTACCTGCATGAACAATGCTAACTAACTGACTGATATGAATGTGAGAGCGTAATACATACATAGTAACTAAGATCATGAGTACGTAATGGCTAAATCTGTACGCTAATACATGGATGGAACCATAGCTTTTATAACATGGATGACTGTATCTGACAACCCTGAATCTGGTTAAACTCTCTGAGTTCCGTGCTATAACTGAATTTGACCGTATCTAACAGTCCTGGTATACTGATATCTGAAGAACTGTCTGAGTTCTTTTACTGAGACTGATACTGAAACTGTGAGAGCTATTTGTTTAACCTACATGCCCCATGTATACCATTATGACTAGCTGGGGTCCAATCTCTGCCCCTACTTGAGGAGTGTCAATACATGCGCCACTGGTAAGGACAGTTAGGAGTGACCCGTATCTGACAGGTACTCAAAGTGAGAATGGTGGGACCCTAAACTGACAGGTTAAGCCATCTCATCAACCCTAATCTGACAGGCTAAAATGTCTCAAGATACGCTGGCTACGTAGTTCTGGAACACAAGGATGACTGCTAAGAATCACACCCTAAAACTGGTAGGTGAGTCCCCATCCTTGGGTTCACTCGGTGCTAACTTCTACTCCCATCTGAAGAAACTAAACATGATTCAACTGACTATACATGAGCAGATTAACTGACTTCCGTTGATTGACGGAGTAGTACTATTATCTGAGAGTTAACTAAGATCATGAGATTTCTGAGGTTTCCTGAGTCACATGACTGACTGAGTTCTATAGATTATAACTTGACTGCGATTATCGTGACAACATGACATGGATCTAGGCACACAACTATGTTTTTCGGGTATGAATACCCCCAGGACTCGATAGAAGAAAACTGACACACATGACATGACTCGATCACAAGTTTGAGTCCACAATTCATACTTATCATAAGTATGGGATATCATATTTCATATAGTTATTTAACATCTTAAATATTTTAGGGAGTGCATGGATATATTTCATGTACATATTGTATTTCTCTATTATCTTGCATGCTACATACCACCATAATAGAAACACATGAAAAGTATGGAATTCATATTGAAGTATATAGCTAACATAACTTGTCATTTAGACATCATAGAACTATGCAAACATGAACTTCTAGCATCCTAAGAATTTTATCAAACACCTTATATGCATTCTTTAAGGCATAGGTGGGTTTCATACTTGCACCATATTAAACCACTTAAAGTTCATGGTTTTCAATTAACAAACATTTATATATTCTATGAAAACACCTTTAGACATCACATTGAAACTTAAACAACAATCGTCAACATGTACATACTCATATCACCACAAAAAGTTTACAAAATAATATTTAAAACATGGTTCTTGAGATCTATGAACGGATTGGATCCATAGATAAACAATAAGTATACCTTATTGATTGAACCTTGAAAGAGATCTAATGTTTCTAAAGGTTCTTGAAGAATTCCTTAGGCTTGCCCTTGATTTTTCTTGAATAGGGTTTAACCCCTTTAGGAAAGAATGCTCTTGTTCCTGAGGAGATGATCTTGAGAGGAAGCCCTAATCTAGTGGTTGAAAGTGTATGAGAGAGCTTTTTGAGATGTTTTAACTAAAGATAATGAAAGATAATACGCTCTTTGAGGGTTATAAGTCATGGGAAGTGAAGGTAAAAGACCAAAATACCCTTATAAAATAAATTCCCAGTTGTAGAAAATAATTGCTGACGATATTTGTGACAAGGTGTCAAAAATGTGGTAAGCCATCAAAAATGTCGTCACACAGAAGCGGGACTCTGCCTAAGGCTGACGACATTTGTGATATGGTATCAAAAATATGGTAAGACATCAAAAATGTTGTCACACATAAGCTGATACTGCCTAGGGATGACAACCTTCATGATACGACATCACAAATGTGGTAAGCTACCACGAATGTCATCACTTAGGAGCAGGTTTCTGCCTAAGGCTGATGACCTTCGTGGTAGGGCATCAAAAGTGTGGTAAGCTAACACGAATGTCATCACTTAGGATCTGGTTTATGCCTAAGGATAATGACCTTCGTGGTAGGGCATCACAAATGTGGTAAGCTACCACGAATATCGTCACACTGTTTCCAACCTGACATGCTGGAGTAAAATAGGAATAACTCTTTGCTCCGATATTAGATTTAGGAGAAATTGGTATCGCTAGAAAGATAATTCAATTATATATCTGTTTATAGGTGATGAGCTCTAAAATTCAAAGTATAATGAGAGATATGCTCGTTTGAATTTGACTATGTCAATATCTTTCTCAAGAGTTCAATCGGTAAGAAATATTTTGATTAGTCTGATAGGTGGGAGTTATTTGAAGCCTTAATATATATCTAACCTACTCATAAAACTATAACATAACTATGATGTACTATTCATGAGATTGTTACATGGCTCTAAGATTGGTTTGGATTTTTTAGGGTATTACAATATCTCCTCCTTGGAAACATTCATCCTCGAATGATGACTGCTTGAGAGGGGAGAAAAGATAAAACGATGAATACACTGATCATGCTCAACTGGCACATAATTTAGGACTAAATTGAATTCTAAACTGAATATAGCCCAATTAAACATACATATCTGATGCTCTACTGATAAGATGGACTCATGAATGGATGATAAGCTATG
>NC_061116.1:44024190-44063416 GCF_002878395.1 Capsicum annuum
TGGGTATAGTAAAGCATAAACATGAACATGGAAAATCTATAGCGTACTAGTAACGACATCAGGATAATTTTCCTAATCCTGTCAGGTCTGAAGAGCATAGAGTCTATTTGGGCGTTGCCCACTAGTATCACTGGAAGTGGTACCCTGCTGGTTTGGGTGACCGAATTGAGTTGTGGAACAATTCTGCTGACCCTGAGGGCCTGGCTGAGGACACTCCCTAATCCTGTGGCCTGTCTTACCTCAACCAAAATAGACATCACTACCGGCTCTGCAAATACCTTTGTGGTTCTTACCACAATTCTGACAAAGGGGGTTTGTTCGGGCACTGCTAACACTGCCCTGAGATTTAGAGCCTGGTGCTCTGTCTCTGTTTCCGTCCCTGAACTTCAGCACTGGGGAACTAGCGGAGGAAGGGGTTGGAACTGCTGACTTAGGATAAAACTGCAAACTATTTCCTCCCTCTAATTTGGGATGAGCAAAACTAAAACTGCCTGCTCTTGCTCTCTTATTCTACCTCTCCCTAGTTTTAGCCTTCTACTCCTCTATCTGTTGAGTGTAGGTCATGAGCCTGGATAAAGTCATATCGTTGTTCAGCATCGTATACCTATACTCATTTACCACGCTATCATTCACCCCTGACACAAACTTTCTCATCTTAGCCCTGTTGTTTGTAACCACATGTGGGGCATATCTGGCTAGCTAAGTAAATCTAAGAGAATAATCTATAACTGTAATATTTCCCTGCCTGAGATTGATGAACTCAAGAACTTTGGCCTCTCTCAGCTCTTGGGGAAAGAATCTGTCTAAGAAAGCCGTGACAAATTCTTCCCACTCAACGGGACCTGTATCCTCTAACCTTTCTGCTACCCACTACTAGTACCAAGTATGAGCGATATCTTGCAATTGGTATGTGGCTAACTTTACACTCTGAGAAGAAGTGACTCCCATGATATTAATGACCTTCTGGACTTGTTCAATGAATTCCTGAGGATCCTTGTATGGCTTTGACCCAGAGAAGGATGGAGGGTTCATTTGGGTAAATTCTCGAATCCTAGCTGCTACTGAATTGGCCACTGGGTTGGCTAAAATGACTGTTGGTCATTCATTCTAGGCAGCTACAGACTGAGAAATAGCGGTAAATATGGTCCTGAACTCCGCATGAGAAACATGTTCACCCAAAGGATCTTTGGGTTGAGGAGCTGGCTGATTTCTTCTCTTCGAAGGCATGCTTCTGAAATAAGAGAAGAGCGGATTAGACTGAGACACAGAATTGAAATTATGTTTACTAGCACGACATGAATACTGAAGAAAGGGAACTATTCCTAAAACATCATATTGCCTCCTGTACATAAATGTGGCACGCAACACACCCATGTACAAGACTCTACTAGATGTGACTTTCAGACTTTCTAGGACTCTATTGAACCTTAGGCTCTAATACCAAGTTTTTAATTCCTCGATTTTCTAAATCAGAATGCTACACGGTGCGTATGAGCCCAAGGGACCACAAGCTAACACATGACTGATATCTACACCTGTATACTGGATATATAATATAATAATGTAGAAAACATGAACATGTAGACCATAAGGTTCAACTGAATAAAGAATCTGTCAAAACATAATATCCATATCGATGGAAGATACCCAAAACAACTGAAAACTGAATCAACTTTGAACATAAGTCTGAATACTGAATCTAAAAGCCTCTAAGTACTATCTGAATAAGGAGTTGAAGGAAGATGTCTCCAACTAACTCCGTCTAGCAAAACTAAGTTGAAATAATAAATAAAATAAAATAATATCACCCTTAAATGGATGAGGACTCACTGCAACTCTGCGGCTGGATGCTATTGCTGATCTGGAGCTCATGTCTCTGAACCTATGGTGTAACATGTAATAAAGCACCATAGTGAAAATGCGTCAGTACAACTGGAGTACTGAGTATACGAGTCAGGTAAGCTAATGCACAAGGGTTTACATGCATGGACAATGCTAACTGACTGACTAATATGAACATGAGAGCGTAAACATACATACATAGTAACTAAGATCGTGAGTACTTAATGGCTAAATCTGTACACTAATACATGGATGGAACCGTATTTCTTATAACATGAATGACTGTATCTGACAGCCCTGAATCTGGTTGAACTCTCTGAGTTCTGTGCTATAACTAAGTATCTAACAGTCCTGGTATACTAATATCTGAAGAACTGTCTGAGTTATTTTACTAAGACTAATACTGAAACTGTGAGAGGTAGTTTTTTAACCGACATGCCCTATGTATACCATTACGTCTAGGCTGGGGTCCAATCTCTGCCCCGACTGGAGGGGTGTCAATACCGCACCACTCATAAGGACAGTTGTGAGTGACCCTTATTTAGCAGGTACTCAATATGAGAATGGTGGGACCCTAAACTAATAGGTTAAGCCACCTCATCAACCCTAATCTAACAGGCTAAGATTTCTCAACCCACGTTGGCTAGGTAGTTCTGGAACACAAGGATGACTACTAAGAATTACACCCTAAAACTGGTAGGTGAGTCCCCAGCCTTGGGTTTGCTCGGTGCTAACTTCTACTCCCATCTGAAAAGAATAAACATGATTCAACTGACTGTACATGGACAGATTAACTAACTTTCATTGACTGATGGAGTATTACTTTTATCTGAGAGTTAACTGAGATCATGAGATTTCTGAGGTTTCCTGAGTCACATGACTGACTGAGTTCTATAGATTACAGCTTGACTGAGATTATCGTGACAACATGACTAGATCTAGGCACACAACTATGATTTTTGGGTAAGAATACCCCCAGGACTTGATAGAAGGAAACTGACACATATTACATGACTCGATCATAAAATTTGAGTCCACAATTCATAATTATCATAAGTAGGGGATATCATATTTCATATAGTTATTTAACATCTTAAACATTGTAGGGAATTCATGGATATATTTCGTGTGCATATTGTATATCTCCATTATCTTGCATGCTTCATACAACCACAATAGCAACACATGAAAAGCATGGAATTCATATTGAAGTATATAGCTAACATGAACTTGTCATCTAATGTTTTTGAAGGTTCTTGAAGAATTCCTTAGGCTTTCCCTTGATTTTTCTTTACTAGGGCTTAACCCCTTTGAGAAAGAATGCTCTTATTCCTGAGGAGATGATCTTGAGAGGAAACCCTATTCTTGTGGTCGAAAGTGTATGAGAGAGATTTTTGAGATTTTTTAACTAAAGAGAATGGAAGATAATACGTTCCTTGAGGGTTAGAAGTCACAGGAAGTGAAGAAAAAAAATACCAAAATACCCATATGAAATAAATTCCCAGTTACTGAAAATAATAGCTGACGACATTTGTGACAAGGCGTCAAAAATATGGTAAGACGTCAAAAATGTCATCACACAGAAGATGGACTCTGCTTAAGGCTGATGACATTTGTGACATGGTATCAAAAATATGGTAAGCCATAAAAAATGTTCACACAGAAGCTGGATACTGCTTAGGACTGACGACCTGCTTGATAAAGCATCACTAATGTGGTAAGCTACCACGAATGTCGTCACTTAGGAGCTGGTTTCTGCTTAAAGCTGACAACCTTCGTGGTAGGGAATCACAAGTGTGGTAAGCTACCACAAATTTCGTAACTTAGGATATGGTTTCTTCCTAAGGATGACGAGCTTTGTGGTAGGGCGTCACAAATGTGGTAAGCTACCACGAATGTTGTCATACTGTTTCCAGCCTGACATGATGGAGTAAAATAGGAATAACTCTTTGCTCCGATATCGGATTTAGGAAAAATTTGTATCGTTGGAAAGATAATTCAATTATCTATCTGTTGATAGGTCATGAAATAAAAAATTCCAAGTACAATGAGAGATATGGTTATTTTAATCTGACTATGGTAATATCTTTCTCAAGAATTCGATCGGTGAGGAATGTTTCGATTCGTCTGATAGCTGAGAATTATTTGAAGCCTTAATATACATCTAACCTACTCATAAAACTATAAAAAAACCATGATGTACTATGCATGAGCTGGGTACATGGCTCTAATATTGGTTTGGATTTTTCGGGGTATTACATTCAATTTCAAGAAAATTAAAAGTATTAATAGTATAGGGGTCGAGAGATAGGAGAATGAGATGAACTCGTCAGAAAGATTGTTTCCATAACATTTTATACGTCACAAGTAGTTTTTATTGATTTACAAAATGATGAAAAATGATTGTACATGAGGATTACTAAACTTGTAACATAGACACGTAAAAGGATATCATGTTATTACTCATATAAAGAGTGCAATGACACGATGCCAAGATAAATAAGAGTAGAAAACAATCTAAGTATCAAAAGTGATGTACCTCCTGTATAAGCCTACCCACAAAGCTCAACTGATGTTCTAATGTGCTAATTTTCCAACTTTAACAACTACATTAGATTGGATGCCATTTCTCATGTGAGACAAAAGAAAATTATATAATATTGAATATTCCAAGTGAAAGAAATATTAACTTTTTATTTATTGAGTGAAGCTCCGGTATCATTTCAAGGACAGAAGGGTTCTCTCTTATAATGTTTATCAAAACTTGAGTTGTAGTTTCATCAAACGAGAAGCCCCTTACAACTGTTTATTTCATGAAAGATGTCATTTCATTAATTTTGTTGCACCGAAGAAATCCTTGCAAAATAACATTGTAAGTTACATTATTTTGAAAACAACTGTTGTCTTCCATTTTTTTAACAATATCTTTATCTTCATCAAACAACCCTGCAATAAAAAATCCATTTATCATTACTGTGCATGTTCTTATATCCGAAAGCAATCCAATAAAACAAAGCTTCTTAAAACAACATGAGCTTTGATAATTTTACCATTTTTGCACAATCCATTAATGACAACACTATATAATGCATTCTCAATATATTCTCTCTTTATTTACAACTTATTAAAGAGAGACATAGATTCTTCAACAAGTCCATACTTAAAATAAATATTGAGAAAAGTGTCCTGAGTGCATATACCAGGCTTGGTCCCTACAGATAGCATCCCGACATAAATTTGCTTTGTATCACTAATTTTTTAAAATTCAAACAAACCTTGCAAGATAGTATTATAGGTAACAATATCCGATTTAGATCCCTTTTGTGAGATTTCATGATACAATTGCATAGCCTCGGCCATTGTTTTTTCTTACAATATCTGTTTATAAGTACACTATAGCTAATAATATCAGGTTCACTGTTCTTATCTATCATGCTATCAAAAACTTTCCTCACTCTATCTAGTTGACCATGCAAATAATATCCATCAATTATCGCATTGTAGGTGAATACATTAAGCTCTATACCCTTTCTGACATATGTTTCATTGATTCCTCAGCATCTGCAACTTTTCCTTCTTTACATAGTCCATTGTAACATCCCGCATTCTTGAGATAGAAATTAAACCATCATTCTTACGTGTGTAAACTCTAATCCCATAATTTATAGTTGAATATATAATTCATGATCATTATCCTACTGTGTAAAGTGCTATCAAGGTGAAATTTTTTTTTATAGGAATCACTTAGAGAAAAGTTAAGATAAGAGTCTTTGATTTAGCCAAATATTCGTGTTCGATGCTACAAGAGTAAACTTTGAATGTGTATAACTTTTGACATATATGGAATTTTTTATCTCAAGACCCACCACATTGTAGATAATCGAATTAACTTTCCAACGATACCAAGTTCGCCTTAATTTGATACTCAAAAAAAAATTTATGATCATTTTCATTGGAACCAATAAGTTGCTGCGAAAACTCAACAACGCGGGACTAAGTTACCTCGTCTAGCTACATAATGCGGAGTAATGTTTTTCTTCATCCGTAAATACAAGCCCAAAGTGCGTTTTAGTTATTTCCCCTTGCACCCAAGTGATGGATTAAATCACCAAAAGGGCTTTATTTTCCCAATCATCAAATTCATATGTAAACCCTTCCCTTATCAAGAACAAAAATCCAAACCCTTTTCCCTAAGATTCCAAGAATTCAAGCTTCCAAGTTCAAGAATCTTCAAGAAAACATCAAGAATAGGATTTCTTTCAAAAGTTCGTCTTTCAAGTCCCAAGATTCAAGTTTTCTTCCATACGAATTCAAGGGTTCAAACTTTAATTTCAAGTTTCTTCAAAAATTCATTCAATTAAGGTATGTGGGAGTTCAACAATGGGTACCTTACACCCATTGAGCCCAAAACCCTTTCCCTTTGAGTAAAGTATGAGTTTTTCCTCTATTATGAAGTTTATTATATTCAAGATAGGTTTAATTCATACTTTCCATGGTAATTTTAATTCTGTTCAGGTCCATGAATGATCCCATGAAAGATAATATTGTTTTACGCTTTAAATTTAAATTTTCCTTATCATATTCAAGTGAATTTCATGTTGTATTATCAAGTTATGATTTTAGCCATGTAACCACGTTGTTTACGCATGTTTTAAGACATTCCCATGGTCAAGTTTATTTTTCTCACATGTTTGATGAAATGTCTATGTTTTGGGTCTTTGAACTATGATTACATTCTACAGTATTTCAAGCTTGATATTGTATTTTCTTTATAATGATTCAGTGTTGGCGGGTTATGAACACCCGATACCTATATATTTTACTTTATTTTCATTTTTTCAAGTAACAAGTTAGTTAGATAATGGTTTTAATGTCATAGTCAGAACAACATGATCATGTTGAGAACTATCAATTTATTTGTTTATGATTACCTCAAAATCCGTATGCATTGTTATTTTCATAATACCATGACTTGAGCTTATCAGTTATAAGTTATCAGTGCATACACCGATAAGTATTTCAATGTCTTTCAGTTGGAAGTATGATTTAGTATTGAGAAAACTCGGGGATGGGGGCTCACCTGCCAGTAGAGGCTGTGAACCTTAGTAGCAATCCCTGAGTTCTAGAACTACATAGATAGTATAGGTTTGAGATGTCTTGTTGCCAGTTGAGGGTTGACACATATCTCATGAGAGAACCTTTCAGTAGAGGGTGACTTCTTAGTCCTTCGGGACATCAGCCTTGTGGATCCATATCGTTAGCTATGTATTAATACCCATGGCACGGTACTGACACTCTTTCAACTGGGGTTACAGGTTAGACCCCGATTAGCTCAGATTAGGGCATGTCGGTTACATGATACCTCCCACAGTCACAGTACTCTACTTTAGTTTAGGTTTGCTTGACCATGTAAATAGATTACTAGTTATTCAGTTTATAGACCAGTCTTTCAAATTACAAATTATCTCAAAAATATTTTTATGCTTGGTTTTGCATTCAAAAATATTACAAGTTCATGCTTTCATGTTCAGTATCCATACATGACCATCAATTTTTGTTTAAAACATGTTCATCTTTACATGAAATTTTCATACAGTAGTCACGTTTACTGTTTCCCAACTTCAGTTCTTCATTTTCAACAAAAGTAAAGATTTAAGTAACTAAGTGTAGTGATTCAACAGCTTATCAAATTATGTTTGTTAGTAATGTTTTAAGATACTTTAGTTTTTAGTTAATTTCAGTCTCTTGGGGAGTTTACTTACACTTTGCATACATGTTTTAATATTATGTTCCTAATCAGTTTTAATTATTTTTTTCACCCCACTTACTCAGTACTGATCGACATATATGCCTATGTGCTGCATTGTCTCATAATATAGGTACCAGTTGTAGCATACATATAATAATTAGATAGTTTATAGCTTCCAACCTACAGGTGATGAGTTCTCCTAGTTTGAGAATCTCCAGTCAGATGTAGTTTATGTAATTTTTAGTTATTCAATATGTATTGATTAGAGGTAGTTAGAGGCATGTCCCAGTGATATGCCAAATTACACCTCTCTTACGAGAGAGTAAGCGGTTGTTGTCAAATATAGGACACAACTAGGTTGGAGTCGAATCCCACAGGGAATAAAGTGTCAATCAAGTCTATTTGTGATTAAAATAACAGATAGATAATGGTTTCCTATAATTGTGGGTTTTATCAGTCAAACAGTGATTAAAGTTTTGACTTACTTCAGAAAGCAAAGATAAAATTTCAATGGTTTAAATCAATTATAGAGAGAAACTAGGGTTGTGATCACTATGATTATTAACCCCTCATTGAATAATAGTTGTAGTACTGAATTCTTGTGACTTGTGGTAAACACTAAATTATCAGTATTGATAGTCCATCTAAGTGTTTCTCAACCTACCCAGATGTTGTGCTCCATAATTCTCTCAAATATAGGAAAACCTTTTATTCACACTGATTTTATCTCGATTTGATTAATCTTGTTACAACATTAATCATTAGATGGAAAATTAACCTTCCCAAATCCTCATTGATAATTTACTACCTTTATTTTATTTCTCAGTTCTAGAAAGAAAACATAAGGCTAGATCTATTATTTGCAACCAATAGAAAATAATCATTACAAAGGAATTATCAAGATATTCCCACAATCACTCAAATCCTAACCAACTATTAAATCCATGAAGGAATAATCATAATCCCACAACCCTAGTTATGGGTTTTAGTTCCATATGAGAAAGAAAGAGATAACAACAATTGTATTCCTCATTTAGAGAAATTAAACTTATAAAAGATGAAGTCTGAAGTTGATTCTCTTCTAAGTTAAAGAAAAAGTTTCCAAAACCCAATCATAGAGTTGAAAATTGAATTCTCAGTTAAGAGGCCCAAAAAGAGGTGACTTCACCTTTGGAATAAGTTTCAGATCCTGAATGAAACCCTAAAAGCTGCTATTTATATCTGTAACTTAAAGGAAATTCGAAACTAAAAATTTAGGTTTTTCCTCTTTTTGCTGACGATATTTGTGACAACTTATCACAAATCTGACGACATGTGTGACAACATGTGTGATGACATATGTGATGACTTATCAGGAGTCTAACGACTTATCAGGTGTTTGATGACTTATTAGAAAATATCATCAACTCCTCTTCAAATTCTATATTTGCAGCCTTCGACTGACGACAACTCCTGACGGCTTATCAGGAAGTTGACGACTTATCAAAAAATGTCGTCAACTCCTCTTCAACTTCCATGTTTGCTTCCTAAGGATAAAGACAAGTCCTAATGGCTTATCAAGAATTTGACGACTTGTCAGAAAGTATCATAAAAAATGCTTCACCTTTCTTGTTCTCTGCCTATGTGTGATGAGATGCTTTGATTGCTTATCACAGATCTGATAGCTTATCAGACCAAGTCGTCGGATGAAATCTTTAGAACTTAATTTCTTGCATCTTTCATCAAAAATCATCCTTCTCAATGTAGCTTTCCTATATGTTCATGCATCTTGACTTTCCTACAAAATTACATAAAATACCATAAAAAACAATGATAGTTACTTAAGAACTTACAATCATTCTAAGTTAAAAGTATTAAATGTGCTAACAGAAGGCCAGCACATCAACACCCTCAACTTAAAATAATTGCCTGTCCTTAAGAAACCACATAACATCATACTACGATGCTTAACTAAGAGAAACTTAAGATACCTATGACAGTTGATTATCAATTTTAGCTTAACACATATTACCCTCTCCATTTTCAATCACTCTGAACCCAGTTGTGTATATCAATGAAGATCAACAATGTGACAGAAAAGAATCAAGATATGACATCAAATTAGCAACAATAACCATGCATATGTACAAGTTATACTACCCAAGCAAGTAAGCAGCTAGTAATGCAACCGATTTGCCCTTACAATAAAGAAATCCCTCTTCACTCATATATGAAATCAAGAACAAAAATGCAAGGACGGTCAAGAGATACTCACTCTCAGAAGAAGTTCCAGTCAATGTATGCCAAATACCATAAGCTTTCCCTTATTTTCATCACCGAGGATTTCAAATAGTTAAGCCAAGACCACTATAGGACTTTTCTTCAGCTTGTAATGTAGGCTTAGGGATGGTATGATACTCAAGGATATTTAAAGTGAATAATCTTCCTTGGCACTACACTATTTTTGGGGTATCACTTATCAACCTTCAACTTATTTCTCCTTTTCTTTATTAAAGCTAATTCAGGTTGGATGTGATCCTTTAGTCTTTTATTTTCTCTTTTTCATATTTTTTTATTTTCTTATTCTTTTTCTACCACAGCCAGCCTTGCATTTTTTTACCCTTCATCATACTCACTTTACATTATGCACCCCTATGATATCCACCCTCAACTTAGGCGAATTGCCTAGGTCAAAGTGTACAATGCCCAAGGAGGACCAGTGCCAAAATAGGTTCATTCTGATACAAGTGGGAGGCGATAGGTATAATAATAAAAAATATAGGCATTCAGGCTCAAAATTAGGATCAAGGGATATTATTAAAACATAAAAGGTTATTTAGGCTAAAAGTGGACTAACATCTAAAATAGCCTATGATCCTTCCCTAACCACTCTCCTACAACCAAGGCAAGACCAATCAGGCAAGTTCTGGATTTGACACACTACGGGAACTACGTAGTATCTCACAAATACATGGCACAAAGGTACATCACAAGCTACTACCTATCGGGTTTATTCAATTGTTAGCAATGATTATCGTGTACCTAATACCAATGCCATAAAATAAAGTAGACAAATAGAGAGGTATTTACCATTCCCAAAAATCAAAAAAATATGTCAACTTCCCAAGATACTTATTTTTCTCCCAATCAACATAACACATCATAAAACAAAATGTAGTATGCCTAAATATACTGGCTCTATGAGGAACAAGACTCCGGGGAAAAGAGCATGACAACAAAAACCCCAAGAGGACAACAATACCCATAAGCAGTGTCACTCTCAACTTAAAATCATACATTGTCCCCAATGTATCAAACCAAAACAAGAGAGTTAGAAACATACTTGTGGCACTATAGGTCCAGATATCTGATGTCAATCACATAATATAAATACAAATAACAAAATGCCTTGGGTTGCCTCCCAAGTAGTGCCTGATTTAATGTTATGGCATGACTAGGTTATCTTGAATACTCAAAATTCATCAAGATACCTTGAAAGTGCTTCATCCCTAGTCATGCTGGTGTATCTTTCCTATCTTCATAGAATACATCAACAATGGAGAAAACACTCATCTCCTTTTGTTGTTTCATAGATTGATGCATTTCAAAACTGACTTCTTTCCTGTTGAGCCTAAACTTTAACTTATTCAGCTCTATATCAACTAACACTCTCCTAGTTTCTAAGAATGATCTAAATAAAATTATGGGTATTTTGAAGTCTACTTCGCAATCAAGGATCACAAAGTTAGCAGGGAATATAAAATCAGCCACCTTTACAAGTACATCATATAGCATACCGATCGGACTTTTCACAGACCTATCCACCATAACGAGTCTTTTGTTAGTGGGTGTGGGGTCTCCTAAACTCAACTTTTTATAAAAACTAGCAGAATCAGATTAATGCTCGCTCACAGATCACATAAGTCCTTAGAAATTCCAAAGATTCAATTGTACAAGGAATAGTGAATACTTCTAGATCTGCCTTCTTTTGCACCAAGGACCTTATAGAAATAGCACTACAATGATGGAGATTATACACTGGTTCATAGATCACTGCTCTTTTCTTCATCATAAGATTCTTCATAAATTTAGCATATCCTATCATTTTCTCAAGTGCCTCTACCAAAGGCACATTGACTGTCAACTAATTCAACATTGCCATAAATTTACTAAACTTCATGTCATCAACTTTCTTCTTTAATCTCTGATGAAAGAGAGGTGGTGGTTTTGGGAGAGTGTTCAGTACTACTTCCTTTTCCATGTCTTTCTCTTTTTCCAACTCATTACTCAGCTAATAATTAGAAGGGATATCAATGCCATCTAACTTTTCATATTCTACTGGATTACTTTCCTCAGTCTCACAATATTCTCTAACCACATATTGGCACATAATTTTTCCCACATAAAGGTACGGTAATATCTTACCACTCTGAGTGGTAATTGACATACAAGTACCATCATTTCAAGGATTCTGAATTGTGTTACTAGGAAACGTTCCACTCTCTCTCTGATTTAATACTGCTAAAATTTAGCTCATCTACTGCTCCAACTATTTTATTAAAGTTGAGCATGATTTTACCTACTGAATCTATGATGAAAAGTTATTTTTCATTGTTGTCATACCTGCATTAGTGTCCTTCACTCTTTTTAGTAACCTCTTCATTATGTCCTCCGAGGATATTTTTCTCAAGCTAGTACAAAGATTGTCTCAACTGCTGGAGGCATATAAAGTCCACTCCTGTCAGTCTTATTCTTCCAAGTCCCTTGGTCACGATCTCCATAACCTAATTTATCCTAATAAGTCCAACATTGATTCCTTTGGCTACTGCCTCAAAAACCCCCTAGTTATTGATATAGTTCGCTTCCTCTTCAGAATCAGAATCAACCCATCCTTGAGACTTGATGACTTTTGATTTCTCCGTCTTTGTAGTTAATAAATGCTTGGTTAATAATTCCATCTGCATTTTCAAGTGTGTCATATCCTGACCGTGCTCCTCCTCCCTTTTACATTGCTCAGAATTCATACCAACAGAAAGTAAGGCTTGCTACCACAAAATCCCTGATATGCTAAGCTCTACTTTATTTGGTCATCCATTCATGCATCTCAGAAGCTTCTTGAAAAATGAGATACACAAATGATCCCCCTGCAACATTGTCAACAATTGACTTCATAATAGAGTTCAACACCTGATAAAGAGTATCCATCAGATGAATATCTATCATATTGTGGTTCGGGCTATGCATAAACTTCTTTTTGAATCTCTCCCATGTATTATGAAGGGATTCAGTTTGGAGCTGCCTAAAGTTGCTGATATTATCCCACAGTTGTACCCTCCTAGAAGGTAGAAAGAACATTTCTAGAAAAGCCATCTTCAACTGCCTCCAGTTGGTTATAGAATCAGGCATCAGCTTATTTAGCCATAATGTTGCCTCCCCAAACAGAGACAAAGAAAATAAGCATAGGCGGCGGATGGAATTCTGTCCCCATCCCAATTTATCAAATGACTTCCAAATGGTAACAAAATTTACTAAATACATATTGGGATCATTACTTGGGAGTCCACCAAATAATCCCTTAAGATGGAGGAGTTGAATCATCATGCTTGTAATGTGGAACTTAGCTCTGGGTGCCAAAGGTAGGGGAATAATAACTCTAGTCGCACCTGCTCCATCTATTCCATCTTCATCATCGTTAAGATCATATTGCACAGGTTAGCGATCCTTCCTCGCTCTGAATAGGCAATTTTTGTTTACATTTCTATCAATCGATGCCACTATATCTTCTGTACGCCTACGATTTCTTGGACCTAATAGATCATTATCTCCTAGGTCTTCTTCGTCTTGATTTGGTACCCAACCTGGGTTATCTATATTTTGTTGATTTAGCTGAGGCCTAGCCAAGGCGACAAGTCTTCCTGCTTCTTGTGGGTCTACCATTCTACCAATCAACTGAGGTTCTGGATGTACTGGTAATAATGGTTTACCTGAACTCTGTGTACTTGGAACATACATTAACTACCCTACAGAGAACAAAACTAAAAAATAAAAGTAAAACCAGGAAACTTACTACGGGCCAATTATCACAGATATACTCAATTTTTATTTGTATTCCCCGACAATGGCACCAAAATTTGATACACCTAAATTACACCTCTCTTACGAGAGAGTAAGCGATCGTTGTCAAATATATAACCCAACTAGGTTGGGGTCAAATCCCACAAGGAATAAGGTGTCAATCAAGTCTATTTGTGATTAAAATAACTGATAGATAATGGTTCCCTTTAATTGGGGGTTTTATAAGTCAAATGATGATTAAAGTTTCGACTTGCTTCAGAACTCAAAGCTAAAATTTCAATGGTTCAAATCAATGATAGAGAGAAACTAGGGTTGTGATCATTATAATTATTAACCCCTCATTGAATAATAGTAATAGTACAGGATTCTTGTGAGTTGTGGGAAACACCAAATTATTAGTATTGACAGTCCATCTAAGTGTTTCTCAACCTACCTAGATGTTGTGCTCCCTAATTCTCTCGAACTTAGGAAAACCTTCCATTCACACTGATTTTATCTCGAGTTGATTAATCTTGTTATCACATTAATCATTAGATGAAAAATTAACCTTCCCAAATCCTCATTGATATTCACTACCTTTAGTTTATTTCTCAGTTCAAGCAAGAAAATATAAGGCTAGATCTATTATTTACAACCAATAGAAAACAATCATTTTAAAGGAATTATTAAGATGTTCCCACAATCACGCAAACCCTAACCAACTATTAAATCCATGAAGGAATAGTAATAGATCCCACAACCCTAGTTATGAGTTTTAGTTCCACATGAGAAAGAAAGAGATAGCAACAATTGTATTCCTCATTTAGAGAAATTAAACTTACAAAAGATGAAGTCTGAAGTTGATTCTCTTCCAAGTTCAAGAAAAAGTTCCCAAAACCCAATCATAGAGTTGAAAATTGAATTCTCAGTTAAGAGGCCCAAAAAGAGGTGACTTCGCCTTTGGAATAAGATCCTGAATGAAATCCTAAAAGCTTCTATTTATATCTATAACTTAAAAGAAATTTGAAACTAAAAATTCAGATTTTTGCTCCTTTTGCTGACAACATTTGTGATGACTTATCACAAATCTGACAGCATGTGTGATGACTTATCAGGAGTCTGACGACTTATCAAAAAATATCGTCAACTCTTCTTTAAATTTTATGTTAGCTTCCTTCAGCTGACAAAAAGTCCTGATGGCTTATCAGGAAGTTGTTGACTTATCATAAAATGTCATCAACTCCTCTTCAAATTCCATGTTTGTTGCCTTCGACTGACGACATGTCCTAATGGCTTATCAGGAAGTTGATGACTTATCAGAAAATGTCATAAAAAATAGTTCACCTTTCTTGTTCTCTGCGTATGTGTGATGACATATTCTGATAGCTTATTAAAGATTTGATAGCTTATCAAACCAAGTCATCGGATGAAATCTTCAGAACTTAATTTCTTGCATCTTTCACCAAAAATCATCCTTCTCAACGTAGCTTTCCTATATGTTCATGCATCTTGAGTTTCCTACAAAATCACATGAAATACCATAAAAAACAATGATAGTTACTTAAGAACTTACAATTATTCTAAGTTAAAAGTATTAACTATGCTAACAGAAGGCCAACACATCACCCAACCATCTATAGTTAGTATAGTAGAGGGTTAGTCAGAGTCACTCGTGTAATTTAAGTTCCTTATTCTGGTTTATTATGTTGTAAACCTTTTTAGTATGACATGTATTCCAGTTGTTTTACAATTATGCTTCTGCTAAAAAATATAGTTTATACAATTAATTAATTTAGATGCTCAAGTATCATGCCAGATCATGGGTTAGCTTGGGATCACTTATGGTTATAAGCATCGTGTTACGACTAGGATGTAGTCCCGGGTCATGAAAAACTTGATATCAGTGCCTATAGTTCAAGTGTACTAGGGTGTCTATGATTCCATATCTAGTAGAGTCTTGTAGGATAGTATGGAGACATCTATAGTTTTCTTCAAAAGGATATAGGGCATTTAAGAAATATTTCTCTTCTTTCATGTTTTATATTGTGTAGTATAAGTTTTCTCTAAGGAACTTATGTTAATTCTTGCGTTAAACCACTCATGCCATCTCTGCCTTATTCTTAAGGAAACAAAAATAGCCAACTTAAATTCTTAAAGATAAATTTTCTCAGATAGTCCTCATAGAGAGTTATGGGATTATATGCAGGCTCAAAAGTATCCTATCAGTTCTTTTAAGTTGTGAAGTTTTAAATATTTCATTCATGTTCATGAAAATTATGCACTAAGCTAAAGTCATATGTACCCTCAGATCCCTTCTCAGAGTCTGATGACAGCATATAATCTAGAGTTAGAAGTATGAACCTAGAAGTTTAGTAGTAGTAAAGTGGGGCTAATGTTTATCAAGATTTAGTAGATTTATATATCCATGAGGATGGTTGTATGAAAGATGAATCAGTAGGCTTGAAATAGTGTATGCAAAAATTTAAGTTTATTGATTTAAAATTAAGTATGATGATATGTGTATGATATGTAGGTGTATCCAAGGTGATATGGGATTGTAAAATTTCTAAGTTTTAATAGTATGCGTTCTTAGATAGTACCCTTGAGTTGTTAAGTATGAATGGGGCTATGTAGTATGTGACGTTCTTATCAACTAACTTATGGGTTATAGTTGATTATGTTAGGTATGTTGGTGTAATGATAATTCTCATGGTTTAGGGATAAGAATATTAAGTTTAGAGATGTGATATTAGTTAGATATGAAGGAAGTTAGTATGGTTCATTAAAGGGTTGGGGATATCCATGTTAAGTGTTAGAATCAAAGTTTGAATTGTGGATGGTTGAGCTAATAGCAAGAAGAGTTAAAATTCTAGATGGTGTGAACTCAGGGTATGGTGATACTTATGAAGATTCTAAGTTAGCAAGTGTTCAAGTTATTATATGATGACTATTTGGGCCATTGAAAGTTAAGAGTTGTATCTCAGGAAAAAGTACTAGCAACGGGTTTTACACTTTCAGGTGTAGTCTTTCAGGGTAAGTTTATTATTTATGTGTATTTTTATATCTCGAGATCTAGAGTAAAGTGGTTGCAGTTTAATTTAGAGTTTATTAAAGGAGTCCACACACTAAGAATAATGGTTTAAAGCTAAGGGGGAGATGATAGAACAAGGAACCAAGTCAGGCTCTCAGATTCTAGTAGTGAGGCTAGTGTTTTTTAGAGCAATAGTAGGGGAGGAAGATGTCCAACCAATTCTTATCTTAGTGCAAAGTATTGTACTTCAGTCATCATGATATCTACTCATGACTTACTTGTCATCTCCATGATCATAGCTAATATTCATGCACTTTCCATAGAATTATATATGCTCCCAGTTCCCAGTATGAGGAGTTCCAGTTCACTCAATAGTACTAATCATATTCCCTAAAATTATGAACTCCAAACTCAGTTTATACAACTCATGACTTATGGACTTATGCTTTACAAATTGTCAATTCCAGGTACTTATGGTACACCCTTAATGAGCAGTGAAATTCAGATTATGTCATATATATCCTCAATTTTGATCTCTATAATTAATCCATGTCGTGGATACTTTATTCCTGAAGCCTCATTTAAGTGTTCAAGTTATGCATATTATTCTTTCATGCTTCAGGTCCTCATGTTCTAACTTTTAGTGACCTCTCCTTATGTAAAAATAGCGGTGATGGAAAATTATTTTGATGGGAGAGACTAAATATTTCATGCTGAGGAAAGATTGTAGTATGAAAGTTTTATTTAAGGCTGTAAGAGTGAAGGAATATTGAGGAAAAGCTTTTGGTATATGTCATGGTTAGTTGAAATATTTTGTGTGTTTCTTTGTAAGAAAGTTATTATTGATAAAGGTTTAGAGAATATGAGAAATATACTTTTATAGATATTTACCTAGAAGTACATAGGTGGTTATAATAATTGGCTTGAATGTCATGTTGGTATGTAAGTAGATGGGTATATTGTGCACTAGTAAATTCCTAGTAAGAGGCTGAATTTAGTTGTTATGGTGGTAAGAAGAATGATTCTTGAGATGAGAAGTTGTGAAAATGCATGGGGTATTGAATTCATGGTTCAGACTAACATTATGGTGTTATGTGTGGTACATTATAATTATGAGTTAGGCTTGAACATGGTGAGAGCAGGAAGTTCAACTACGAATTTGGATGGAGTAGTTATTTGTACCCATACGAGTATTTAATAAGTGAGGCTAAGCTTGAATTGGGTAGTTGCAGTGCCTAAGGTATAGTAATTCTATCCTAGTTTATGTTTCATAGGCCTATGTTACATGTTACTAAGTTATAGCCATATTAAGAGTCCCTACTCATATATCTTATTTAAATCATACCCAAGTTCTTTGCTCCCTACTATTAGAATTTCTTAGAAAGAGTGTAGAAGAAATACTCCAGTTCAGTATAACATTTTACTTTAAATCAGTCCATATATCCAGCAATTCAGTTTAGCTGTCAGAAAGATAAGTTCTTATATTTTTTCCATCTTTCGATCTAGTCTTACTATATGAAGTTTCTTTAGTATGGACATTCCAAGAGGTAATTTGTTTGCATCTATGTAAATTGTGAATTCAGTTCAGTTCATGGATCATGTTTCAGATTCAGATATTCAATCATGATTCAGTCTTTCCTTAGTATTTTAGCCAAGTCAATATCATTCGAGGGATGAATGATACCAAGGGGGATATGTTGTAATACCTTGAGTTTCCATGTCCTAAACCTCTCAAATTTTCTTCACAAAACCAGATCCATCCTGAGGTAATGGTTACTCATAAGTTCACTCTCTCATTTCTATCTCATCCTTATAACCACTCTCATGTCATTGCGTATATGCATGAAACCAGTTTAGTTTATGCATCATGCTCAAACTCAGTTATCCGATCGTGTTCCAAGTCATGCATGTTCAATATATGGTCATAGTTACCTTAACATTTTTAGTCTAACTAGTCTTATTCAAGGACAAATGATTCTAAGAAGGAGATAATGTAACACCCCGTGATGTTGGGTGTATTTATGCACTCTAGTGTTGCTATTCTAGCTTATTAAGCCTTGTTTTGAGGATAATTCATGTTGTTTATGTGTGAAGATGATATAAATAAGCATATAAGTTTTGAAGTAGGTAATTCCAAATGTTAAAATTGTTTTCCAACAAGTTTGTACTTAATTGAGTCATTTAGAGTTCAATCAAAATAACTAGTTTTACTAGCTTGAGCTAGGTGTGTGTCTAGTTGGTTTCATGGAATTCTAGTGAGTTTCATTAGTTCCAAATGGTTTAAATATGTCATTGTATGAACTAGCCTTGTCTTAGCTCTTGTTTTGATTCATTGTTATGGATATTGTGTTTTTATGATCCCTAATCCATGGTGTGTGATTATGTTTGAAGCTTTTTGAGATGAATATGGTGATATATTAATGATATAAAGGATGGAAATCCATTGAAAATACACCACAAGACAATGGATGAAAGATTGAATGATAAGGACTTAACCATTATTTTGGATGCTAATTACAGTGAGACAACGTGATATAAGTACGGAGCATCAGTTTTTCCTTACAGAAACCAACGTGGAGTGTTGGATATTTCATGAAATAGGTGAGTCTAAACATTGCATTCTCCATAAATCATCAAGGCATCGCGTTGGGCATTCCACACACGGGCAAAATGTTAGTCTTGTCCTACATGACTTAGGCTTAGATCACTCTTACTATAAATACACGTTTTGTTCACATATTGTAATCCATCTTGGACATATTGGAACATCTTGGACCATTGAGGGGCTGTTGCAACTTCATCATTTAGGTTTTTCTTACTTTAATTTAGTTCATTCATGTTTTTAGTTGTTAATTACAATCTTGTGATTACGATTATGACTATGCGTGGCTAAACGCCCTCTTTTCCGGGTTAAATCTAAGAACATGACTACTATTATTTTGAATTAAGTTCATTTGATTTTCTTATCATTATTGGTTATGTGTTCATTCTTGTTTTAACTATTTTGAGGCTTGATCACCCTTAGAATACATCTAATGTCAACCTTGTGATCTTGGGAGAGGGGATAGGGAGATAGAATATGGGGATGAACAAAGTATGGTTTGTATTTTTTTATGAAATAAGGAATTTAAATTAGCGTCAAGGACAAAGATGTACTTAAAGGCCTTACTTGATTCACATGTAGGATGATATCTTACAGAACTTAATTGGATTATTACATCCCCGCTCAACGATGTATTTGTAATGTCCAAAGTAGGCAAATGGTTAGAGGTCGGAAGACCATGATCATGTGATTAACCCTACAAATCAATAATCAAGATAAGAAAGTTAATGAATGAAGTTCAATAACATAGTATGATTTTTCGGAGTGCATTAACCCTGGATTTTTTCCTATTGATTGTCTCAAGACCTTATTTTGTGCATTGTTTACCTTATTTACAATTTACAATATTCAAAACTCTATTTTGGAAAATCTTACATCAGTTGACTCTAAATTATGAACTAAAATCAATAGTTGTTAGAACAAGTCTCCGTGGGATCGATATTCAGCTTTTTTGAAGGCCATTATATTACTTGATAGGCCACGTACACTTGGGTGTGTGTTTGGGTGGTGTCACCCTGCATTCTTGAGCTAGAAATCAAATCTTCATTCTTATGCGTGTAAACTCTAATCGCATGATTTATATTTGAATATGTATTTCATATCATTATTCTAGTGTGTAAAGTGCTATCGAGGTGACAAATGTTCATAGGAATCACTTAGAGCAAAGTTGAGCTAAGAGCCTTTGATTCGGCCAAATCTTGGTGTTCGATCCTACAAGGGTCAACATTGAACATGTATAACTTTTGACATATATGGAATTTTTCATATCAACACCCACCAAATTTTAGATAATTTAATTATCTTTTCAATGATACCAATTTTGCCGATATCCAAGAAAAAAGTTATGATCATTATTGTCGAAACTAGTAAGCTACTGTAATAGCACCGCGAGGTGTGACTAAGGTACCGTTTCTAGTTACGTGATGCAGAGTAATGTTTTCCTCCATCCGTAAATACAAGCTAGAAGGGAGTTTTAGTCATTTCACCTTGTCCCCAAGCACCCAAGTGATGGATTAAAACACCAAAAGGGCATTATTTGCCCACTTTTTGTCATCAAATTCATATGTAAGCACTTCCCTTCCCAAGAACAAAAATCCAAACCCTTTTCCCCAACAATCCAAGAATTCAAGCTTCCAAGTTAATAAATCTTCAAGAAAACATATAGATTTTAGGGTTTCTTCACAAGTTCATCATTTAAGTCCCAAGATTCACACTTTCTTCCTCAATAATTTAAGGGTTCAAGTTTTAATTTCATGTTTCTTCAAGAATTAGTTTAAGTAAGGTATGTGGGAGTTCATCAATGGGTACCTTTCACCTATTGAGGTCAAGACCCTTCCCTTTTGAGTAAAGTATGAGTTTTTCTTCTATTATGAAGTTTATTATATTCAAGATGGGTTTAATTCATGCTTTTCATGGTAATTTAAATTCAATTTAGGTCCATATATGATCCCATGAAAGATTAGATTATCTCATACTTTAAATTTCAATTTCACATGTCATATTCAAGTGAATTTCATGTTATATTATCAAGTTATGATTTTAGCCACGTAACCATGTTGTTTCCCCATGTTTTAAGACATTTCCATGGTCAAGTTCATGCTTCTCACATGTGTGATGAAATGTTTATGTTTTGGGTCTTTGAACCATGATTATATACTATAGTATTTCAAGTTTGATATTGTATTTTCTTTATAATCATTCAGTCCTGGCCGGTTATGAACACCCGATACCTATGTGTTTTACATTATTTCTATTTTTTCAAGTAATTAGTTAATCGACCATGGTTTTAATGTTATATTCAGAACACCATGATTATATTGAGTAGTATCAGTTTATATGTTTATAACTATATCAGAGTCTGTATGTATTATTGTTTTCAGAATACAATGAACTGAGATAATCAGTCATTAGTGCATACACCAGTTAGTATTTCAGTGTCTTTCAGTTGAGAGTAGGATTTAGCACCAAGCAAACCCAGTGATGGGGGCTTACCTTCCAGTAGAAGGTATAACCCTTAACAACAATCCCCTGAGTTTTAAAACTACGTAGTTAGCATAGGTTTGAAATATATTCCTTCTAGTTGAGGGTTGACACATATCTCATGAGAGCACGAGCTAGTTGAGGGTGACTCTTTAGTCCTTTAGGGCATTATCCTTATGGATCCACATCGTCAGCTATGTGTTAGTACCCATGGCACGGTACTGACACCCTTCCAACTGGGGTTACAGGTTGGACTCCAATTAGCTCAGATTGGGGCATGTCGGTTACATGATACCTTTCATAGTCTCAGTATAGTACTTTACTGTATTTTATGTTTGCTTGACACAGTGTACAGATTTCCAGTTATTCAGTTATACAGATTTCAGTCTTTCTGGTTAGAAAGTATCTCAGAGCCATATTTATGCTGGTATTGCATTCTCAAATATTACATGATCATGTTTTCATGCTCAGTATCTATATATGTCCCTCTGTTCATGTTTACAGCATGTTCAACTTTACATGAGATTTTTATACATTAGTTACAGTTACCATTTCCCAGCTTCAGTTCTACTTGTTGTACAAAAGTAAAGATTTAAGTAACTAAGTGTAGTGATTCACCACCTTATCAAATTATGTTTATTACTCATGTTGTAAGATACTTCAGTTTTCAGTTAATTTCAGTCTCTTAGTGAGTGTACTTGCACTTAGCATGCATGTTTTAAGATTATGTTCCTAATCATTTTTATTTATTGCATTCACCCTCACTTACTCAGTAAATTCCATAGTACTGATCCACATATATTCCTATGTGCTACATTGTCTCATAATGTAGGTACCAGTGCTAGCACATACAAAATAATAGATAGTTTATAGCTTTTAGCCTGCAGGTGATGAGTTCTCCTAGTTCGAGAATCTCCAATCAGATATAGTAAATTTACTTTATTTTAATTATTCATA
Source organism: Capsicum annuum (assembly GCF_002878395.1). Classification (NCBI taxonomy): domain Eukaryota; kingdom Viridiplantae; phylum Streptophyta; class Magnoliopsida; order Solanales; family Solanaceae; genus Capsicum; species Capsicum annuum. The sequence goes on from NC_061116.1 coordinate 44,046,886, forward strand.
TGTATTGATTAGTGGTATTTGGAGGCATGTCTTAGCTATCTATAGTCAGTATAGTAGAGGCTTCATAGATAGTTAGTTACAGTTGCTCATGTAATTTAAGTTCTCCCTTCAGGTTTATTGTGTTGTAAACTTTTTTCGTAGCATATGTATTCCAGTTTTCTTATGATTATGCTTCTGCTTAGCAAATTTAATTTATATAAATAATTTAATTCAGATGCTCAAGTATCATGCCAGTTAATGGGTTAGCTTGTGATCACTTGTGGTTTTAAGCATCATGGTACGACTAGGGGGTAGTCTCGGGTCGTGACATCCATCAATCACTATATTGAATGTACACACATTTGACTAAACCTTAAGGTTCATCATCTTAGAGGACAACATCTTAACCTTTTCCTACTAACCAAGCTTACACAAACCATCAATTAGTGAATTGTATGGGATTATGCTAGGAGGAATTCCCTTCTGCTTTGCCTCATTCAAAAGGTTGACAACAACATCTAAGTTTTCATCTTTACATAAGGCATCTATGACTATGTTATAGTTAAATATGTTCGGATTATTGCTGCCTTTCTCCATTAACCGGAGCAAGCTTGAAGTCTTCTTAGTAGACCATTCGTGACAGTTTCATATGTGACTTCATTTGGCTCACAAATCTTCTCTCTTACCTATTTTTTGAATAATTCAACAACACACTTGACTTTATTTTTAGAATATAATCCTCTTATTAGGGTGTTAAAGATGACAACATTAAATGGAATGCCACTCTTAAGGTGAATGGGTAACATTGAAAATGCACAATTAGCACTATGCATTAGGCAATAACCGTTAATCAAATTATTCAGGATAAATTCATTAAACGGGATACCCAATTCCTTCATTTATCAAAAAGGCAAAACAAAAGAAGAGTAATGTTTCGTACTTAGCATAGTATGAAATAGTTTACAAAAGACTGGAGAGGAAGTAAGAGGATTCATTCTAACTAATTGATGGAAGAGATTAATAGCATCATCTAATTACTTGACCTTATTCTGAATCTTGCTATTTAAGTCAAGTTTACCATTGCTATGGTGCCTTGAAGAATAAGCTCATAGTGAATATGAATGGAGAATATCAAATAAATAGAGAAACAAAATAACAACATTACATTTGCTCAAAGAAATTCTTGTCATCTCTAATATTTCTGCAGCTATCAATTTCGGCAGCGTTCCCTAATTTTGCACAACTTATTTGGCAAAAAAATGGAAATGTGAATTGGGGACGGGCAGAAAAATACCCCTATATAGAATGAAAAATGGATCATAAACAACTTTATTCACCTACTTCTGGTTTAAAAATGAACTAATATTTTGACTAAAAAATTATCCTTGTTTAGAAATCAAGCACAACTCTCTTTCAATTCAAGGATTGTGAATTTGAATGGAGTTTAAGAAAAACTATAAACAAACCTAAAAAGAAAGAAAAAGATTCACCACAAGAGTGAAAAAAGATTAATACCAATTTGGATCATAATATAACAATTAGAATCAAGTTATAACTTGAAAGAAAGGAAGAAATTTATTCCTAGAATACCATGTCCTCTTGAAGACCTCTTTGTATCATTCTGCAGGACACTACTAGATCCATTCTTGTATGACAAGATCTACAATTTAGTGTTTTGATGCCATCTCTATCACAACTCTTCCGGTTATGACTGGAACCTACCCTAACAAAAGAACCATACTAATTTCACCCGTACTAACTCAAGTGTAACTCTTCTATTCACTTATATGAAATTCTAGAATTAAACAAAAGAAAACAAATGAGAAGTCATTCGACAATTTAAGTCGCTCATTAACCAAAACCAATATTCAAAACAATAGAGTACAAAAATCTCTACTTATTACACCACGGGACCTGAAGTCACCATACAAAAATATCTAAAAATAATTAAGTTTGAAAAATAATTATAATATCCCAAAAACATAACAAAGGAATTGTCTTAGTCCCACAAAAAGGGACATCAACATCATAAGAATATTTGAAGGTTGCTCAGGAATAGTTCTCACCCTCAAAATCGGATCTAAACTGCTAACTAGAACTGAGGGTGCATGCCAACCTCTGAAAGATATTCCGCATTGAACAAAAAGAAGAGTACAAGTAGCATCAGTATCTCAACAAGTATTGATAAGCATCATATACCAACTAACTCAATAATGCACAAGTAAACAAACCAAATAAGTAAAAGAACGATAATAATAGAACTCATAACTAATGATATCATTGAACTAAACAAATCATATATCATAATATAATTATAACATACACATTTATTTTCATAGGTTTCACACTTAGTCATCTTCATCAACAACTCATCATCATGAATAATCTTTGCAAGGCACCCAATGCATATGTATGAATGCATGTATGCAAGATTTGAACATCATTTCTTACCTTTCTGAACTCCATCATCAACATCACATCATATCGATGTGGTAATCGACTTCTTATCACAATATATCATACTCATATTGATGTGGTAACAATCCATTATCACGGAATATCATATTTACATTGGTGTGGTACCCGATATATTATCTCAACACATCAACACAGTGCAAATGGAATGCAATGTAGTAACTAATTAAAAGTCATGCTAGAAGTTAATCATGGATGTCATTCTCACAAACAAGCACAAAGCAAAGAAAGTTTAAGTTTTATAACAAAACCATAGTCTACCTCAATTCCTTTGCTCAAAATTACCTTTAAGCCACATTTTTGTCCTTTCGATCTCGTTCTTTATCTATAACAACAAGAACATACGCCCATTTCAATAAATCATTCCTTTTAATTGTTAGGGATCAAATCTGAATTAATCCATAAACTTATCCTATTTTATCATCTTAGGATTTCGATTTCTTAACTTTATGAATTTTACTTAAATTAGTATAAACAATAGTAATTCTAGTCTTATTAGTGTTTAACAACACCCTAGAATAATTTTATATGTCCAATTTATACACATTCTCACTATTTTTTTATCACATTCCATCAACTAGGGTTAAAACCCAATCCCCACCATTAGTTTATTTTTAGTGATTTTCTATGGTTAAATGAAGTAAATTTAAGTTTAGAATGTAATTGTTTACTTTTAAAGATGAAAAACTCCACAAACCCTCTCAAAATTTTCTTCCCCAAAGAGTTATTGCTTTTTGCAAAAAATGGGGAATGTAAACATTTTCTGATTTTTAAAACTGAAATGTTCGCTTTGCACCCTTTTTCTGGAGGTTGCCATGCGGTTCCATGATCACCGCTGCAATAGTTACTGTTTCCATTGCATCGGTCTGAGGCAGAAACTTGGGACCTCTCCTATCTTTTCCTATTCATACAAAGTACACCACAAATTTCAACATCACAAACCAAATCCTCCACGATAAATACTATAATTGGAGTTCTATAACTTCATCTTAGGTGTCAAAAGTTTCTACGACTTCCTATATTCATTGGCTATCTAATTATTACGTTGAATCCCTCTATTACCAACCACATTAGGACCATATTTCGTTCTACTATCACATCCTCAAAAATAAGTCAATCCTAGACTTCTCTTGAATTTTTCAAAATTTCACTGAAGGGAGTCTAAGTGAAATTTTTACTTCCTAATTTAGCATAATGATATTTTGAGTAGTTACAAATACAAACACAAAAATATAATTATCAAAATATACTTGATTTCTTTGATAAAATGCGAATATACAATCAAATACAAATATTTAAAACTAATGATGTAGTCACTACAAATACAAATACAAAATAAATGATATAAGTGAAATTACAACGAATAAATTACAAACATATTATATTTTTATTTCTTTTGTATAACGTAGAAATAGAAAGAGAAGGAGAAACAAAAATAGAAATGTATTATTTGTTTTCGTATGATTCAAGTTATATCAACAAATACAATTTGTACCAACGAATACAAAATACAAGTATAAAAGACACTTGATTTCAGTAATATACAAATGCTACTTTATATAAATAAATACAATTCGTATCAAGTCATTAACCCAATTCCAATGTCGTCGAAATTTACCATAGGTGATTGTTGGCAAAACATTCAAACTGAATTTTGAAGAAATCTGACCATGAAAATTTAGGACTTTTGTATGGGTGAACTCATCACGTTGTGGCACCATTGAAAATTTTTATTAGTAGATGTGTGTTCAACTATTGAAGCAGACCTCCACACCTAATAAAAACTGTATAATTGAATGAAATTATGAAAGATGAAGAAAAATACAACAAAAATCACAAATATACAAGTACATATGCAATTTATTTTTGAGTGAAATTGATGAAATAATTGCTAATATTACTTGTCAAATTTTGTGGCGAACAGGATTTTAGGGGAGAATCTCGCTTAAATCATGCTTAATTTGATAGTAAGTGAAAAAATTAGTAAAGTAAGAATTTGATTTCAAAATGGTAAGTGGTACTTGATTTCAAAATGGTAAGTTGTACTTGTTAAAAGTCATGAAATATGGTACATTATTCTTTTCCAAATGTATTACAAAGAAATCGATAGGAACCACATAAAATAATGTTATTTTTATTCTGATTTGTAATTATTTAAAAGTATTGTTATGAGTCACAATTAGGCTTATGTTTCTTAAGCCATGTTTATTTTTGTTATTTATACTTCCATGGTGAACCTATTACGACTTGAACCTGGGACTTGACATGCCGAGTATTTTGAGCCCATCAAAGACCGATGACCACCCCTTTAGCCTTACCTCAAGGGCACATAAATGTAAACAACAGAAGCCAACAAAAATAGTAATAAGGATAGCTAAGTTAAATGACACTTCTAAGAAACCAACATATAACCAACCCACAATTGTCCACAAAATCCTCTAAAAATAAAAAAATTCAATATACTAAAACAATAAAAAACTAATTAAATGGCAGAGACTTTCAAAGGATGGAGGCTCACCATTTCACAACAGATCCACAGGAATACCAAAACACCTAATGTTGCACAGGAGAAATAGAAGAGCCCTTGGACCCTACATCATGAAATTATGCAGCATCCAGAGACGGCTAGTTGGGCGAGAAATAGCATATAACTTAGGGGAAAGGGATAAAATAATGCTGATGCTAAAACCTAGTCAAAACCACTGGTACACCATTTATATATAATTGTATAAGATTCTTGGATAGGGAAAAGGATTATGAACATGAGAGTTTAAACCATTAGCCTGAACTGTGTAGCTCGCTCCATCCTAAAGGTGCCCATGAACTATATGGATTTAGCTCCCCCTGCTGAAAGGGCCCCAATGCGTGTTAGCTACACGAATCGTGAAAATCCAAAGAAAGGATAAAGACTCCAAGGCAATAGCCATCCAAAATATAATATGTGCACCAAGCACATAGTCACATAGACTCCCACACCGACAAACGTAGTTTTTTTGTTGGTACCTACCTTTACCCACACCTTTACAGTGAGCTACACAATTCTATTTAAGCCCAAATTATAATAAATTGCACATAAACCCAACCATTAACAAATGAGTCATTTTAATCATGCATTACCAACTTCATATCATCATACCAATATGCTTGCGAGATAATTCAATTGTGTCATACCAAGCCATTTAACAATTAGACTTCCTAGTTTCATTTAAATTAAAAGCCATGGCCACCAAGGGTATTCCAACACCATTTTTATATCTTTTATCCTTTAATGTAATGTGATGTTCCAAAGGTAAGTTAAATAATGTAAATTGCATTTTCAAACCAAGATTTTTAAAATTGATTGAGGTTAATGCCATTGCCAAGCCAAAAATCTATCAATTTGGTGAAATTTATGTTACCAATTCTAATCTGCCTAAAAATTCACCTATTTATTACAAAACCATCGATTAATTCATAAACAACACATTTAAATCATCAGAAAAATAATTCAAGTAATAACCATTAAGGGCCTTCAATCCAATTTCAAATCCATTAATTCAAATCACATGAATAATGATTAAATAAATGGAACAAGATAATATTACAGTTAGAGAATGAGTAACATGACTAAAATACCAAAGAATTTGAAGAGAAATTAAAGTTAGGAGCCTAGAGTAGTGATTTCTTGAAAAAACCTCGAGCCTTCTTGGTTTGAGAGTTAGCGAAGAAAATAATGGAGTTTGAACTTTGCAAAACTGAAGGAAAAGGGTTGATTTTGTATTTAAACTCCGTGCAAGAGGTAAAAAGACCAAAAAAAACCCTTACCCTTAGTGCGAAAAACAAAAACTTGAAGAAAATTCCATAGCAACATGGCACGCCACTATCGCGGAGCTTAGCCTCAGTGCCACGCCTTTATCATGGATGCTAAGTGGGGTGGAACACCACTACCACGGAGGATTACTACCTCAGGATTCCAAAATAGCCCTGAACCCTCTCCAAAAATTTTGAAACTTTTTTGACACACCCTTTTAACATTCCTTAACATAATCTAAGTCAAAAATTAACATTACACATATAGGAAGATAAAAAATAAAATGGTTGGAATTTTTCAGGGTCTTACATTATCCCTCCCTTAGGATTATTCGTCCTTGAATGATGAGTTAGGAAAATTTTATCACGACATTAGTAAGAATACAGTAGAATCCAAAGAAAAATTTAGAAAACAATAAAAGGGAGAAGAAAAATCATATCTTAATAATTTCCATCCAACATTTGGGAATATGAATAGATACTTGGATCTCATATCTTCCTCAGCTTTCTATGTAGCTTCTTCCACCTTTTTGTTAATTACAAGGACCTTCATCGATGCTCCATCTTTGTCCTCAATCTATGAACTTGCCTATCCATTCAATTGGGACTTCCTCATAAGATAAAAATCTGAAACACCAACATCCTCAATATGCACTATCAAACAAGGGTCACCCCCACACTTTTCATCATAGACACATGAAAAACAGGATGAATTGAAGCCAAACTTTTTGGAAAATCTAATTCATAAGTGATATTTCCAATTCTCTATAGAATTCGGCATGGGTCATCCTATCCACAATGACCCAAAAAGAATCATATTCATTGCGAGACCGTAAAAGACCCACAAAAAGGTCTAAATTAATCATCTCCCACTTCCACATGGGCAACTCTATCTCTTGAGACATACCACCAGGCCTTAAATGTTCCACCTTAAATTGCTGACGAACCATACACTTAGCCATAAAGTTTACCACATCTCTCTTTATATTATTTAGCTTATAGATTTCCTTTAAGACATAGTTCATTTTAGTCTAACAAAAATGAAATGCCTTTTTAGACTCATGATTCTTAGTTAAAATTCTTTCCCGCAGCTTGATGAGTAATGAATTTACCACTTATTTGCAGTCCGATTGCATGCACACTACTATGATTTGAAAAAAAGACTTGGATGTGAGATAAAAAAGGATAAAAAGGAGAAAAAAAGTATAGTTTTAAGACTTGGAGCAGAATATAGCCTAAGTTACCAAAATCACAGTCCTCAGACCACAACTGCGGTTAATCAAGCCATTCAAAGGATCATGATCGCGATGTTCTCACCATGATAGTGGTAGCTCCGATCACAGAAAATTTCCAGCGACCATGGTATAGCGGGAGACAACCTAGGGGCAAGGATGTAAAAGGACACAACCGACCCTAAATTCTAATAAAAAGGACTTAAAACCCTTAATCCATTATCTATTATTCATCTTTCACCCCCAATACTTATCTTGAGGGTTTTGTAATTTCTTGGAGCATAAATTTACACTAATTTGAGGCAAGATTTAATTAGAGGAACTCTAAAGTGTAGATTTGGCCTTGTCTATTGAAGATTCATTTGATTTTAAAGTGTAGTTTGTCCTCTCTTTATGACATCTTTGTATATTTGTTCTCATTATCCTTATGATATGCTAGATATACCTCTTGGTTTTATTCTTGATTAGGGTGCAATTATGTGTGGGTTGTGATGTATTTGTGCAGATTCTAGTTTGTTAGTGATGAGTTCTACTATTGCTTGATTATTGCTTGATTAAATTTGGTTAGGATTTATGGGTGAAAGCCAAAAATATCCAAATAGGTTTGATGGTTGAAAACACCAAGCTCTTGAAAGTTCCAACCATCATTGAAAGAGGGGTTTGGGTGAACTTTTGGAACCCACATCATCCTTGGAATAGGGATGTGGGAACTAAGGTAATAGTATATAATTTATGGGCATAGTTTGCTAATTCTCACTATCTTAAACATAGGGTGATTATGAGGTTGACTATACCATGGGTATCACCCTAGCACTAGGGATACCCAATTGAGGGGTCGAGTGGCTTTAATTGACACACTCGTTTGGTACTTGAAAGGGTCAATGAGTGATATCTTTGAAACTTTGTTGACAAACTAGACTTAAGGATTTTTAATCTAGCCTACCACATTATTAATGATTAAAATCTACTCTGAATCATCATGTTGCCCTTCATAACTTGCCCCTAAGAAAGAATAATCCCAAGATCCGCTCTAATTGTTTACTCTTTAATTATTCTTAATCTCGAACTATCCCTTAGAAGCCTAAGAATTACATTCATATTCAAAAACATTGAAAACCCTCAAACCATCTTGTACCATAGGTTTGAACTTAGCAAGCAACTTTTATTTTGAACTTACTCAATCGCCACACACATTGTTCCTTGTGGATTTGACCCTGACTTTTAGTTGGGTAAATATATTGACAATGAATGTCTTGTACTTAAAGTGACGTGTAAGTTGAGCATTATCAGAAATGGTGTCATTGTCGGGGAACAATTTGGAGTATTAAGTTAGTTTGGAATTTTACCTTGGTTTGGTACAAACTTGTAAATATTTATTTCTTATTTTATTTTGTTTCTTATGTTAGGTAGTTTTGTTTATTTGTTACTATGGTATCTTGAAATGACAATGAGTTTGTTGGTTGGAAATATTATCTTGGTAATCTATGTCCATATTATGCTGGACCCCACCTTCGGCAAAATTATAGATATGCTCCCCAAAAAAAGATATTACACTATCTTGATTATACTGGGAGTATGATTGTTCTTTATGTGGTGGTCGAGATGGACATACAAGTAATTTTCCAAATGCCCTCCCCTCACTATACTAACCCTAATGCTAGTTCTTCTTATAAGGTTGATAGAGCTTATAATAAAGAAAATAAAGAATAATGTTCCAGATATGATGGTGTGGAAGCAATGCTTCAACATATCTTAGATCGGGTAAATACAACAGGGGATAACATACATATCATGCATCAATCCGTGAGGGCATGCAATAAAGAAATCAAAAGGACAGAACAAATAGGTAATAAAGCCAATCTTTCAAATACCAAGATTATACCCGCTTTTCTAAATGAGTTTGACATGAAACAATCCTTGATAATTTCTCAACCAACCGAACCTAATTTGAAGATGCCAAAATTCAAGAAATGGAACTAGAGTCAAAATAAGAAGCCAAGCAAATCTCTTATGAAGACTCTATTCTATTTTAGGTGACAATGCTAATGAGGATGCTATTTTAAAATTAAGGTACAGACCTCATTCAATCCATTTTTCAACATTATGCTTGGTGGATTTGATGAAAGTCCATCTACCCAAGCAAATGATGGATTTTGGGAAGAAGGAACTCCATCCCTACTTTTTGGAGTTTGACATTCCAAAAGAGCACACAAAATCCCCACACTCAAAGGGTAAGGATCTTAACTTTTAAAGTTCAACTAGTGTCCTATTGATGTTCCTACCAATACCCAATGAGCCTACTCAAAAACTTAATGTTATGTTGGCTAAAAGGTTCAAGTCCTCGAAGTGGCATGATAGAATATGTTTCATCATGCCTTTTCATTTGCCTAACGCACTTCAAAGATGTATTGATCAGAAATTGGGTAGAAAATTCAAGTCCTCTAAGTGGAGACATAAATGATGGTTAAAGAGGATTCATTCTGCAATGTTAAAATAAGCGCTTGATGGGAGGCAACCCATCGTTTTCCTGGTTGGTCCATATACTTCTGAATACGTCACATAATTTTGATGTCTTGTAAGAGCTTTGGATAGGATTAGAAGCCAAAAATAGGGGAAAATCAAGTTTGAGAAGTGCAGCAGCCCTACATAAAATAGGGAGAAAAATGCCACAGGTACCGTGATCGCGGCCTGCGGATCGCGATCGTGATACCATGATCGCGTAAACTATGTCGCGATCACGACAACTTATCCTGCCCGGACCTTGGTTATCACTGTGGTTTTAGGGAGCCCTTTAACCCTTCTTATGCTTTTGTGTTATGTAGTAAGGTCACTACAAGTCTTATAGTTGGGGGTGCGGCCTTACCCTTGTGTGTATTCATGGGTTTCCAATACTTAAACTTAGTTCGCACAAAACATAGAAATTTTATGAATTAATGGTTTTCGTTTTTAGTTTTCTATTTCTTTAAATAAGGATGTTGGCAAGCTTTTTCCTACGATAGATTAAGGGGCGACATTCTTAATGGAAACTTATCATAACTAGGTTTTGATCGACGAATGTAGGGGAAGTCTAAGTACCCGTAGAATCGGGGCTATAAATGCAAGAGAAGTTTGAATACCTGTGGCATTATTTATTTGGGATCGCAGTTATATGAATGGCTAAGTCTGAGTAGCCTTATGGTTTGCCCGTATGAAAGCCAAAATATGAGACGAAGGCTTGGGATTGGTGCCATAATTAGGAAATTGTGCATGGTTCAAATGCAAATTTATCTAGGCATAATAATGATCACAACAATTGTAACAATAATATCAATAATAGCATGAATAATCGGCAACATTGGACAACCAAATATCTAGCCGAGCCTATGCGTACCCCCAATGCCCTAGGCTCAAAAGGTCCATTCAACATGCAATATCACAAGGCATATTCTTCATCCATATCTATGCAACAATCCCATATCGGCTGATATACATAGGTGTGTACTGGTGATAGGAGATACACATGCAAGAGTGAATGCAAAATATACAATTAATATCACAACTCATCATAATTGTCCTCATCAGGACCGCCATTATCATAGTCAACCTCCAGTGTTCTTGGGTATAAATATATCATCATAGTATTCTTCGGCCTTTCCGGGAATCGATATATCATCATAGTATCCTATGGCCTTACCGGGTATCAATATATCATCATAGTATCTTACGTCCTTTCCGGGTATCAATATATCATCATAGTATCCTCCGGCCTTATCAGGTATCAATATATCATCATAGTATCCTCCATCCTTGTCGGGTATCAATAAAAAATCATCATAATCAATAATGCAAAAATATAGGTTTATAATAGGTGCACAACTCAAGACAATATTCTCGCAATCATAATCATAACATCGCAAAGATAACTATCTTATCATTATATTTTTTCTTCTCATTATTAACTAGCCAAGACTCATTATTATACCACTAGTTCATGTAACGCCCCAAAATATCATCCTGAGATGGCACACGGTGCCCAAGGCTACACGGAGCCTCAAGCTAACCCTTTAAGCCAAAACACTACACTTGGGTTCCAACACAACAACATACACACTACACTAAGGATATATATAAGTACATATCATATCATATCACACATGGCACGGAATATCATTAGACTGTACATATATGGAATGTCTATACACAAACCAACCCAACAATACACTAGTCTGACCTAGCCTCTATACAGAAAAATCAATGAGCCATTGGGACAAACCCCCAACTGACTCAACAGACCAAAGAGATCAAAAAACAATAACACCAAAACTAGCAACTTGGTCCTCGAACTATGAGGACTCACCACTGAAGGAACGTAGATGCGGCACTCGGATATCACTGTCGCGGCTGCGGCTGAGTACTTGAACCTACATCATGGTAAGAATGTAGCCCATAGAGAAATATGTGGGTCAGCACAAGATACGTACTGAGTATGTGGGGGCGCATGCAAAATATAATTAATATCATAAATTTCATAAAAACATACATACGGACCATAATGACACACCTGGCTTTAGTGACACTGAATCATGCAACTCATAATATCTTAGATAGGAAATGTAGGAGAAAAACCTCATAAATCATTATAGATCATCATAGGCAACTTGACTTACCACATCAAAACTCGGAGTGACTCGGTATTTCAATAAACATGACTCTTATGGACAGGGGAGTTTCCTGTAATCGATAACCCCACATGAGCAACATAGAATACCAATGTTTGAAACCCTCGTTGTCGGGAGCGTCATACTCTTTTCCAGGGAGTACAACCTTAAAACTGCAATAATTACAATCGGGCTCTCTGGCCAATAATATCATCATCAAACAACCCTATGCTGAAACATAGGTTTGGGGAAATACCAAATTTCCCTCTCGGTGCTAAGTATGACTCCCCGTCAGTATCAGAATGCATTAGGAAATCCACCACAACATCACAAGGGTCTATCATGAAGACCAAATTAAATCTCTTTCTCATTTATCAAATCATATCAATTTGTGGATTCCTAACTCAACACATTTTAGCTCAAAATATTTTAATCTTCCTCAACATCAACAAGGTATCAATGCATTGAACCATAACCGATTCGACATTTGGACAAGGATATGAAGACTCAATACATAATATTATCAATAATTTAACTCATCAAAATCATCCGAAAAATACCAAGACTCATTGGAACCTCAATATCAACATTTCTCAATTTGCCATCCAACTCTCATTTAAAGGTACTTAAGACATCAACCCATAGTAGGGATATAGAATTTTCAATATCAATTATAAATTCATAATAAGGAAATAGTGGAATGATAGTATAAATCAAGGCTTAACAAATTAAATCAACATACTCTCATAATCAAATACTTTTTGGACATAATTTCATCTTAACATCATACACATATCGGATGACATAATCCCATAGCCCATGGACAATATTATAAGACATAAAATCATATTTTCAATTCATGGTAAAACATGTAAACTCTCATGTCAATGTAATTTAACAAAAATACCGGGCACAAGATCGAAAGGATAATCTTGTTCAAAGCCCCACATACCTAAAAATGGAAGATAAATATGAACTTCCGACTCCGAAACTTTATTTACGAAAATAAAGGGTGCTTCTCGAATCCCTTAACATGATCAACTCGAATCCCAAATCAATGTGAAATTTCTACGGTTCAATCAAGAGACATAGAAGGATGAAATTTGGAGTAGTAGGGTTGGGGTTTGAGCCTTTGGGAATTTTGGATAAAAATGAGCTATTGAATGCTCTTAATGGACTTAAATCCATGGTTTACCCGGATGGATTGGAGTGGGAATGACCAAAATACCCTTAAAAATCAAATAATGTCAAATCTGTCATTTGGTGGACTGTTTTGATAGGCTGAAGTAGATCAACCATAACATTTTACTCCGATGGCCAAATTGGATGAAACCAATTTCATTGGAAAGAGGACTTTCAGAGATTTCTGTTGATATATAGTAGCTTACCCAGATCATTATGTACAAAGAGTTATGATCTTTTGAAGTTGACCCTAAAATTCTCCTGGCCTCAGTATATTTTTCCTGCACATTTACTATTTAGCAATATTCATGGTTAGATCGAAATGATTATAACTCATCCCTCGAGTGTCCATTTTTGATGATCCACATATCGTTGGAAAACTTATTCGATGCTCTATGCAATGACGGGTTTCATATCCAGAAATTCCACAAAGGAAAATTATTAATCATGATAAAGAACAAAATTCAACACATTTTCATCTGAGATCTTAACCGAAAATTTTTTTGGGGCATCACATCATCTCCCCGTTGGAAACATTTGTCCTCGAATGTTAGTAGGTAGGTCAAGAATACTATGAAAATGAGTATATAGAGAAAAATCATTTTGCCCAAGCATATACTCCATTCTAGATTTTTTTTTTTGGATATCGTAGAAAACACACAAGCCAAGATAAACATAGCAATAAGGATTAAATCAAAAGATAACGATACCTTTGACATGCTCAAGATTCGTAGGAAAGAAGTGGGGCTATTTGGCAAGCATATCTGCTTCGGCTTCCCAAGTAGCACTCTCAACGGATTGATTTCGTCAAAGCACTATAACCAAAGGAACTTCCTTGTTTCTTAGCCTACGAACTTGAAAGTCGAAAACCTCAACCGAAATCTCTTCATATGAAAGACTATCTTAAATACTCGAGCTTTCGGAAAGATCAATCACAACAGAATCACCAATAGACTACTTAAGTATAGAAACATAGAAAACCGAATGGCCGTTAGATAACTCCGCGGGCAATTCAACCATATACGCTACCTTCCCAATGTGATCCACAATCTTATAGGGACCAATGTAACGGGGACTTAGTTTCCCATTCTTCCCAAATCTCTTCACCCCTTTCATGGGTGAAACTTTCAAGTACACTAAATCACCAACATCAAATTTAAGGTCTTTCCTCCTTACATCTGCGTATGATTTTTGACGACTTTGGGCAGTTTTCAACCTTTCCCGAATTAAATTAACCTTCTCCATGGCCTCGAACACCGCATTCGGTCCAGTCACGGAAGCCTCACCAACTTCAAACCAACTAATGGGTGATCTATACCTTCTACCATACAAAGCTTCAAACGGGGCCATTCCAATAGTAGCATGAAAATTGTTATTGTAAGAAAACTCGATTAATGCTAAGTGCTCATCCCAACTACCTTTAAAATCAAGCATACAAGCCCTCAACATATCTTCTAAAGTCTGAATGGTCTGCTCGGCCTGACCATCTGTTTCGGATGGAAAGTAGAACTTAAATGAATTTGGGTACCGAGACCCTTTTGGAAAGATATCCAAAACTGAGAGGTAAACTGAGTACCTCTATCAGAAATAATAGCCAAAGGGATTCTATGAAGTCTGACGAGTTCCCAAATATATATTCTAGCATAATCTTCAGTTGTATACAATGAATGCACAGGCAAGAAATGAGCTGATTTCTTCAGCCAATCTATGAATACCCAAATTGAATCATGATGGCGACGAGAAGGAGGCAAACCAACTATGAAGTCCATATTCAGTTCTTTCCACTTCCAAGTAGGAATGCTAAACTCTTGCATCACGTCATTGGGCCTTTGATGCTCTATTTTAACCTGTTGACACGTGGAACACTTCAATAAAAATTCTGCTATGTTCCTCTTCATACCATTCCACCAATAGATTTCCCATAAATCATGGTATATCTTAGTAGCACCAGGATGGATGGAGTATCGCGTACCATGTACTTCCGCCATAATCCTCTACTTCAAGTTATCAACATCAGGAACACATAATCTTTCTCGAAGTCTCAAAATGCTATCTCCCCCTTGGGAGAAAACCTCCACCTTTTGGTCTTTAACTAACTCTTTTAACCTGACCAAGTTAGGATCTCTGTCTTGCTTCTCCTTCACTTCCAAAACTAAAGAGGATTCAGAACTGCTTTGAACTCCTATACTACCCTCAATATTACCAAACAACCTAACCCCCAATCTAGCCAAACGATGTACCTCACGGTCCAACTCCTTCTTACCAATCTCCACACGTGCTATGTTACCCATGGACTTCTGACTAAGGGAATCTGCTACTACATTGGCTTTGCCTAGATAATATAGCATGCTCATATCATAATCTTTCAATAGTTCTAACCATCGTCTCTGCCTAAGATTCAACTCCTTTTGGGTGAATACATACTGCAAGCTCTTATGGTCCGTGAAGACGTCGGCATGGACACCATACAAATAATGTCTCTAGATTTTCAAAGCAAAAACCAATGCAGCTAATTCAACGTTATGGGTAGGATAATTCTTCTAGTGAGGCTTTAGCTGCCTGGAAGCATAAGCTATAACCTTGCCCTTTTGCATCAATACACAACCCAAACCGACTCTGGAAGCATCATAATACACCACAAAACCATCAACACCATCAGCCAAAGTCAACACAGGGGCTGAAGTGAGTCGAGTCTTCGACTCCTAAAAACTCTTCTCGTAAGATTTGAACCACAGGAACTTCACTTTATTTTGGGTCAAACAGGTCATAGGAGACGCAATAAATGATAATCCTTCAACAAAACAATGATAATAACCAGCTAGACCCAAGAAACTTCAGATATCAGAAGGAGAAATAGGTCTAGGCCAACTCTTTGTAGCCTTTATCTTTTGAGGATAAACTCTAATGCCTTCGGAAGAAACAACATGACCTAAGAAGGATATAGAGTTCAGCCAAAACTTACACTTACTGAACTTAGCATATAACCGATGATTTTAAAGAGTTTCCAACATGATTCGGAGATGATCCACATGATCACCCTCACTTCGGGAGTAAATAAGAATATCATTAAGGAATACTATTACAAATAAATCCAGATATGGCCGGAATAAATGCTTTATAAGATCCATGAAAGCCGCTGGAGCATTAGTTAACCCGAAAGACATCACAAGAAATTCAAAATGATCGTAACGGGTTTGGAAGGCTGTCTTGGGGATATCACATTCCCTAACCTTAAGT